>NC_088234.1:18268218-18405718 GCF_036934945.1 Oncorhynchus masou masou | reverse complement strand
AGTAACATTACCAACAACATTATCAAATATTAAACTGGTACCAGCCGGTTACTCAAACCTGCACCTTAGAGGCTGCTGCCCTATATACATAGACATGGAATCACTGGTCACTTTAATGATGGAACACTAGTCACTTTAATAATGTTTACATACTGCTTTACTCATTTCATATGTATATACTCTATTCTATTCTAATGTATTTTAATCAATGCCACTCCGATATTGCTCGTCCTAATATTTATATTTCCTAATTCCATTATTTTACTTTTAGATTTGTCTATTGTTGTGAATTGTTAGATATTACTGCACTGTTGGAGCTAGGAACACAAGCATTTCGCTACACCCGCAATATCATCTGCTAAATATGTGTATGTGACCAAATAAAATTTGATTTGATTTGATCAGTTCTGTTTAAACAACGGTTGCATCCCAATAATCTTTCTCCCAAAGTGAGCACTTGTTCACTTCCCTTCATGGATTTGAAAGAAAATGACTGGCACTCCAAGTACATCAATCCAGTGCTTTACATTTCGTGGGGAGTAGCGAACGCTTCAGGAGGAAGGAGAGATTATTGGAACGCACTCATGGACATATGCTGTCGCTAGTGTCCCCAATTCTTTACACGCTGAACATATCAAACAAGGAACATCAATGCAATGACATAGTTAGAAACTTCCAAGCACAAACCTGTGAAAGAGCTTGAAACATGAATTGACATTTGAATTAGGAACCATGTGAACAGGAAGTTAGTAGTGCTAAAATGACAGCAGACTGTAGAACTTCATCATTAACATAATCAACAGCTTGTAACATACAACAGAATGCTGTCTTATTCGTGACAACTCCTAACATGTAGCCTAACAGTCCATTTTCAGCACCCTCCAGGCCTCTCCAGTAAAATTATAGCAGAGGAGTGTCTCAATACTCATGGCTTCCTTTTCCATCGTCACCGCAAACAGGTAAAAGGATCAGAGACATAGGCTTTAAAGTTTCAACATTCAATTGCGCCTGTTAAGTCATGCCAGATCAGTGCTCGCGAAGGAGAGAACAAAACAAGGAGATGAAGCCTCTTTACACTATTGAGATTTACCCCAAGTCTGTCCCAGCAGTCACTTCTGCTTCACGCCCATTCACAAGGTTCCACACACCTGCTCCCTCCTTCCTACCAACCTCCCCATTAGCACTTGGTGGGCACTACATGCGACTGCAGAAGCAGACTGGGTTCTTGTTGCAGGAATTAAATTCCTCTGTTTTAATAACCAATTAAAATCAAACACTCTGTCAATTCATAAGAATTTGTATGACCCTTATTTGAATAAAATGGACAGAGCCCAGTCTTAAAATCAACCAGCAGCGTTTATTCACGAGAGTACTGCCCATTACACATTTTACCACAGGTTATAAACTGAAAATGATGTCATTAGTTTTAGTACCAGCCCGTGTCATCTCCGTTCCAGTACAATGGCTGTATGGTTCTCACATCGTCTCTCCCTATTAAGATAATATATGACCGAGCCAAGGTCAGCTTGTGTAGATAAGCCTTCTAGCCAGTCTGGCTATAAGTTCATTCATTTCTACCATGGTACAGACAGTCATTGTTCTAATTCTTAATTATATTTACGCACATTATATTCAGTAATAGGATTAAATAGAAAATTCATACATATACAGTAACATAATTGTATTCTGATTAGTACATATACAGTAACATAATAGTATTCTGATTAGTACATATACAGTAACATAATAGTATTCTGATTAGTCAGTCCTGATTAAAATGTATACATAGTTAGTCATCATTGATAAAAATTCCCTTAACAGTTCTGTCTCAGGAGCTCCAGCTGGGCCATGGTCTTGTTCTTCGGCCACGGGCCCATTTTGAAAGCTTGTTCCTCTTCGTGGCTTGTTTATGAATGTTGTGACCCCCTTTCCGCTCCTCTTTCAGTTTGCGGAATTCTTGCCTTTCTCTTTGCATCGCTTAACTCCAGATCTGGTCTTGTGTTTTCTTCTTCTTCTTCATATTTTTCTTTTTCTTCTTCTGTACTTCAGGTGGTTCTATCTCTACTTCCTTCCCCCCAAGCTTGACTTAATCTGGTGGGTGGTGTTAGCAGGGTTGTCATGGTTACCATTGCAGCTGCAGTTTATGATCTCGACATCATCTGCCTGAGAAACCATTGTCTTCTTCGGTGATGGTCTGTCCATGCTGTCACGTTGTGGTGGCAGTGGTGGTGTCAGATGCTGAATGAGCTGTCTGTGACGACAGGAGACCATTGGGCTGTGACCCAGTGGAAAGCGCGAGCGAAAAGCATTGGTTACAGAACCACTTGCGGATGTACTTCATGTGGAGCCTGGTGAGGGCCTGCAGACGATGGGGCTCCTCCTTCAAAGGCTTTTTGTTACGATCGAAGCTCCGCTACAGCAGAGACCTGATAGAGCATGTGGGGTTTGACGTTGTTTTCATGGGCTTTGTTTCGGTTTTCTAGGTTTTACCTTGTGGCTGTGGGGGGCGCCACTGAGCGCGGAGGAAGTGGAGGGCTTTGGGGCCCTGCAAGAAAAGAGACGGGTGAATGTTCCTTCCTGTTACTCCCATCATCCTCCTTACTGAGGCGAGGCACCTCCAATACCTTCTCCTATTTCTCCTTTTTGTCTTTCTCCTGCGTCTAGTTTGGTCTGCAGATCTTTCTGCGTGCCTCGCAGATCTCCTCTGTATCCCAGCTGATCCCGTAGCACAGCCGCTGAACCATGAACCACACCCTGACCTCAGATACAGACAAGAAAATATTATATTGGTTGTTTTCACCAAAATATGCATTGTGTTATTAAAACTTGTCAATGAAACTAATTACAGGACAGCACATACAAAAACACACAGAATATATAGAGGAGTGGTTGCCCTGATACATGGCTGCTGACCCCTAATGGCTGCTGTAAAAAGCTGCTAATGGAAAGATGCTGAGCAAGGACAACGCATTGGTAGTTTTCCCACGCTATCTCGAAGTCAACTCGGAATGAATGCCCTACTCGCTTCCCACAGCAGGCCCTGAGGGAGGGAAGGGATCTGGGCCAGGGAGGGAGGCCGGGCATGGTGGTGTTGGCATTGGGGCGGCAGGTAGCCTAGTGGTTAGAATGTTGGACTAGTAACCAAAAGGTTGCAAGATCGAATCCCTGAGCTGCCAAGGTAAAAATCTGTCATTCTGCCCCTGAACAAGGCAGGGGCAGAACTGTTCCTAGGCCGTCATTGAAAATAAGAACTTGTTCTTAACTCACTTGCCAAGTTGAATTATAAATCAATTAGGCTGGCTGATCTGTATGTTAGGAGAGCTAACTCAGTCTTCTTTTGGTCATCACCGAACTCCTACTATGATTTATTTGACCTTTATTTAACTCGGCAAGTCAGTTAAGAACAAATTCTTATTTTCAATGACAGCCGAGGAACAGTGGGTTAACTGCCTGTTCAGGGGCAAAATGACAGATTTGTACCTTGTCAGCTCAGGGATTTGAACTTGCAACCTTCCGGTTCATAGCCCAACGCTCTAACCTCTAGGCTACCCTGCCACCCTGATGAATGTAGAATGTAATATAGGCTACTGCCGGATGTACAATAAACAATGAAGGTGTTATTAGGGGTTCAGGAGTGAAACTGGTGAAACCCTGTTGTATTTCTTCTGGTTCATTATTATTATTATACCTGTTCCGCCAATTTACTGAAATAATTCAAATTCCTGTGAGATAATAAGGCCTGGAGGGACCCAAATGTGCATGATGGTAAATTTAACCTTTATTTAACTAGGCAAGTCACTTAAAACACTACTCCTCTGGAACTCAATGACCAAACTTAACAAGTGGCATCTACAGACCAAGGTCTCTCAGCTCTATCTTTTCCAGGCTTGTACCAAAAACAACATTGACCTAAAACATTCACGTGGTCTCGCACACAAATCCCTATAAATCAGTTAAAATCAAATCAAATTGTATTTGTCACATGAGCCGAATACAACCTTATAGTGAAATGCTCACTTACATGCCCCTAACCATCAATGCAGTTTAAAAAAGATGAATAAGAATAAGAAATAAAAGTAACAAGTAATTAAAGAGCAGCAGTAAATAACAATAGAGAGACTATATGCAGGGGGTACCGGCACAGAGTCAATGTGCGGGGGCACCAGTTAATCAAGGTAATTGAAGTAATATGTACATGTAGCTAGAGTTATTAAAGTGACTATGCATAGATAATAACAGAGAGCAGCAGCGGTATAAAAAGGGGGGGGGTGGCGGCAATGCAAATACTCTGGGTAGCCATTTGATTAGATGTTCATTAGTCTTATGGCTTGGGAGTAAAAGCTGTTCAGAAGCCTCTTGGAGCTCGACTTGACGCTCCAGTACAACTTGCTGTGTGGTAGCAGAGAGAACAGTCTATGACTAGGGTGGCTGGAGTCGTTGACCATTTTTAGGGCCTTCCTCTGATACCACCTGGTATAGAGTTCCTGGATGGCAGGATGCTTGGCCCCAGTGATGTACTGGTGCAGCTGTAGAACATTTTGAGGATCTGAAGACCTATGCTAAATCTTTATATTGTTGGTGATGTGGACACCAAGGAACTTGAAGCTCTCAACCAGCTCCACTACAGCCCCATCGATGAGAATGTGGGCGAGCTCGGTCCTCCTTTTCCTGTAGTCCACAGTCATCTCATTTGTCTTGATCACGTTGAGGGAGAGGCTGTTGTCCTGGCACCACATGGCCAAGTCTCCGACCTCCTCCCTATAGGCTGTCTGTGATCAGGCCTACCACTGTTATGTCATCTGCAAACTTAATGATGGTGTAGGAGTTGTGTAGGAGTTTGCCTGGCCGTGCAGTCATGAGTGAACAGGGAGCACAGGAAGGGACTGAGCACACACCCTGAGGGACCCCTGTGTTGAGGATCAGCATGGCGGATGTGTTGTTACCTACCCTTACCACCTGGGGGCTGCCAGTCAGGAAGTCCAGGACCCAGTTTCAGAGGGAGGTGTTTAGTCCCAGGGTTCTTAGCTTATTGATGAGCTTTGAGGTCACTATGGTGTTGAACGCTGAGCTGTAGTCAATGAATAGCATTTTCACATGGGTGTTCCTTTTGTCCAGGTGTGAAAGGGCAGTGTGGAGCACAATAGAGATTGCGCTCCACACTGGAGATTGCGCTCCACACGTCATCTGTGGATCTGTTGGGGCGGTATGCAAATTGGAGTGGGTCTAGGATTTCTTGGATAATGGTGTTGATGTGAGCCATGACCAGCCTTTCAAAACACTTCTTGGCTTCAGACGTGAGTGCTATGGGTCGGTAGTCATTTAGGCAGGTTACCTTCGTGTTCTTGGGCACATGGACTATGGTGGTCTGCTTATAACATGTTGGTATTACAGACTCGGACAGGGAGAGATTGAAAATCTTCAGTGAAGAAACTTGCCAGTTGGTCAGCACATGCTCGCAGTACACGTCCTGGTAATCTGTCTGGCCCTGCGGCCTTGTGAATGTTGACCTGTTTAAAGGTCTTATTCACATCGGCTACAGAGAGCGTGATCACACCGTCTTCCAGAACAGCTGGAATGCATGTTTAACTGCATATTGCATGATCCATTTTATTTTAAGATCTGATATTTGGCAAGTGTGGTAAACAGTACAGAAGTAATTTGTCCTAGGTCAATGTGTCAAATTTTTCCTGATGGTGGCACAGTGGCCCCTTTAGCCGAACCCCAGCATTGCTGTTTGCAGCTATATTTCCATGTTTGTTTCCAGTGCTTGACTGGGAAGGAAATAGGTGCTGGTACTCATTTTGTGTGCCTGTACTGTTCATATTTAGGTGCAAGAACTCCACAATACTTTTAGCCAATATTTTATAAGATGTGCAGGATCTTATGCAGTAGAAAATAAGAGTTGATGGTACAGAGTATCAGTGAGCTCCTGCCCAAGTCAGGCACTGTTGCAAAATTGCATTGGGTGGGCCTGGGAGGGTATAGGCCCACCCACTTGGGAGCCAGGCCCAGGCGATCAGAATGCATTTTCCCCCACAAAACAGCTTTATTACAGACAGAAATACTTCTGTTTCATCAGCTCTCCGGGTGGCTGGTCTCAGAAGATCCCATGGGTAAAGATGTCGGATGTGGAGGTCCTGGGCTGGCGTGGTTACACGTGGTCTGCGGTTGTGAGGCTAGTTGGACATACTTGTAAATTCCCTAAAACGATGTTGGAGGCTGCTTCGTACAGTGGCAAGAAAAGGTATGTGAACCCTTGGAATTATTAACTGGTTGACCCTCCGTTGGCAGCAATAACCTCAACCAAACATTTTCTGTAGTAGCGGATCAGACCTACACAACGGTCAGGAGGACTTTTGGACAATTCATCTTTACAAAACTTTTTCAGTTCAGCAATATTCTTGGGATGTCTGGTGTGAACCGCACTCTTGAGGTCATGCCACAGCATCTCAATCGGGTTGTCAGGACTCTGACTGGGCCACTCCAGAAGGAGTATTTTCTTCTGATGAAGCCGTTCTGTTGTTGATTTACTTCTGTGTTTTGGGTCCTTGTCCTTTTGCATCACACAACTTCTGTTGAGCTTCAATTGGCGGATAGATAGCCTTACATTCTCCTGCAAAATGTCTTGATAAACGTGGGAATTCATGTTTCATTGATGATAGCAAACTGTCCAGGCCCTGAGGCAGCAAATCAGCCCCAAACCATGATGCTCCCTCCACCATACTTTACAGTTGGGATGAGGTTTTGATGTTGGTATGCTGTGCCTTTTTTAATCTTCACACATCGTGTTGTGTGTTCCTTCCAAAAAACTCAACTGTAGTTTCATCTGTCCACAGAATATTTTGGAACATCCAGGTTGTAACAACGTTCTTCTGTTGAAGGAGGAGCAGACCAAAATGCAGCGTGGTGGTTACTCATGTTTATTGATGGAAAATAGACTAGACATGAAATAACTGAAAATGTACAAAACAACAGACGGAACGTGGAGAACTATACAGCCTATCTGATGAAACTAAACACAGAGACAGAGACAAACACACCTGACTCTGATTGAGAACCGCCTCAGGCAGCCATAGACTACGCTAGACACCCCACAAAACCCCAAGACAAAAACACACCACAATAACCCATGTCACACCCTGGCCTGACCAAATAAATGAAGACAAACATAATATATTTCGACCAGGGCGTGACAGAACCCCCCCCTTAAGGTGCGGACTCCCAGACGCACATCAAAACAATAGGGAGGGACCGGGTGGGCGTCTGTCCATGGTGGCGGCTCCGGCGCAGGACGTGGACCCCATTCTATAAATGTCTTAGTCCCCTCTCCTCGTGTCCTAGGATAGTCCACCCTTGCCGCCGACCATGGCCTAGTAGTCCTCACACAGAACCCCACTGGACTGAGGGGCAGCTCGGAACTGAGGGTCAGCTCGGGACTGAGTGGCAGCTCGGGACTGAGGGGCAGCTCAGGACTGAGGGGCAGCTCGGGACAGAGGCAGCTCGGGACTGAGGGGCAGCTCGGGACTGAGGGGCAGCTCGGGACTGAGGGGAAGCTCGGCACTGAGGGGAAGCTCGGCACTAAGGGGAAGCTCGGGACTGAGAGGAAGCCCAGCACTGAGAGGAAGCTCAGCACTGAGAGGAAGCCCAGCACTGAGAGAAATCTCAGCCAGGTAGTTGGATCTGGCAGATCCTGGCTGGCTGGCGGTTCTGGCAGATCCTGGCTGACTGGCGGATCTGGAAGAGTCTGGTTGACTGGCGGATCTGGAAGAGTCTGGTTGACTGGCGGATCTGGAAGAGTCTGGTTGACTGGCGGATCTGGAAGAGTCTGGCTGACTGGCGGATCTGGGAGAGTCTGGCTGACTGGCAGATCTGGGAGAGTCTGGCTGACTGGCAGATCTGGAAGAGTCTGGTTGACTGGCAGATCTGGAAGAGTCTGGTTGACTGGCAGGTCTGGAAGAGTCTGGCTGACTGGCAGGTCTGGAAGAGTCTGGCTGACTGGCAGGTCTGGAAGGGTCTGGCTGACTGGCAGGTCTGGAAGAGTCTGGTTGACTGGCAGATCTGGAAGAGTCTGGTTGACTGGCAGATCTGGGAGAGTCTGGTTGACTGGCAGATCTGGAAGAGTCTGGCTGACTGGCAGATCTTGGCAGACTGACAGCTCTGGCTGCTCCATGCTGACTGGCGACTCTGGCTGCTCCATGCAAATTGGCAGCTCTGGCGGCTTCTTGCAGACTGGCAGCTCCTTGCAGACTGGCAGCTCCTTGCAGACTGGCTGCTCCATGCAGACTGGCTGCTCCATGCAGACTGGCTGCTCCATGCAGACTGGCGCTCCTTGTAGACTGGCAGCTCCTTGCAGACTGGCAGCTCCTTGCAGACTGGCAGCTCCTTGCAGACTGGCAGCTTCTTGCAGACTGGCAGCTCCTTGCAGACTGGCAGCTCCATGCAGACTGGCAGCCCCATGCAGACTGGCAGCTCCATGCAGACTGGCGGCTCCGGCTGCTCCATGCAGACTGACAGCTCTGGCTGTTCCATGAAGACTGACAGCTCTGGCTGCTCCATGCAGGCTGGCAGCTCTGGCTGCGCTGAACAGGCAGGAGACTTCAGCAGCGCTGTAGAGGAGGAAGGCTGAACAGGCGGGTGACTCCGGCAGCGCAGGAGAGGAGGATGGCTCTGGCTGCGCTAAACAGGCGGGAGACTCCGGCAGCGCTGGAGAGGCGAGAGGCTCCGACAGCGCAGGAAAGGAGGAAGGCTCGGGCAGCGCTGAACAGGCGGGAGACTCCAGCAGCACAGGAGAGAAGAAAGGCTCCGGCAGCGCTGGAGAGGCGAGGCACACTGTAGGCCTGATGCGTGGTACTGGCACTGGTTGTACTGGGCCGAGGTCACGCACAGGAATCCTGGTGCAGGGAGCTGTCACCGGAGGGCTGATGTGTGAAGGTGGCACAGGATGGACTAGACCGTGAAGGCGTACTGGAGATCTTGAGAGCAGTGCTGGCACAGGACGTGTAAGGCTAGGAAGGTGCACAGGAGGCCTGGTGTGTGAGGCTGGCACCATCTTAACCAGCCGACTAACACGCACCTCAGGACGAGTATGGAGCGCTGAACCAGGTGCCATCAAATCCCCGACACACTCCGTCAGGCGAATATCATGCTTAATGCACCAACACAGCAACTCCCTCATATCTCTCTCCTCCAATTTCCCCATTAACTCCTCCACAGTCTCTGCTTCGCTCACCTCCAACACTGGCTCTGGTTCTGGTCTCCTCCTTGGCTCCTCACGATAAACAGGGAGAGTTGGCTCAGGTCTGACTCCTGACTGTGCCACACTCTCCCTGAGCTCCCCCCCCCAAGAAATTTTTGGGGGTGACTCTCAGGCTTCCATCCGCGTCGCCGCGCTGCTTCCTCATACCGGCGCCTCTCAGCTCTCTCCGCCTCCAGTTCTTCTTTGGGGCGGCAATTTTCTCCAGGCTGATCCCAGGGTCCTTCTCCGAACAATTCGTCCTCCCATGTCCATTCCTTCTCCTGCTGCACCTTGGGGCGGCTACACTCCCCTGGTTTAGCCCAGGGTCCTCTCCCGTCGAGGATTTCCTCCCAAGTCCAGAAAGTCTTGTCAACCTGCTCCTGCTGCTGCTGTTGCCTGGTACCACGCCGCTTGGTCCTGTTGTGGTGGGTGATTCTGTAACGACGTTCTTCTGTTGAAGGAGGAGCGGACCAAAATGCAGCGTGGTGGTTACTCATGTTTATTGATGGAAAATAGACTAGACATGAAATAACTGAAAATGTACAAAACAACAGACGGAATGTGAAAAACTATACAGCCTATCTGGTGAAACTAAACACAGAGACAGGAACAATCACCCACGAAACACTCAAAGAATATGGCTGCCTAAATATGGTTCCCAATCAGAGACAACGATAATCACCTGACTCTGATTGAGAACCGCCTCAGGCAGCCATAGACTACGCTAGACACCCCACAAAACCCCAAGACAAAAACACACCACAATAACCCATGTCACACCCTGGCCTGACCAAATAAATGAAGATAAACATAATATATTTCGGCCAGGGCGTGACACAGGTGCTCTTTTGCAAACTTCAGACGTGCAGCAATGTTTTTTTTGGGACAGCAGTGGCTTCTTCCGTGGTGTCCTCCCATGAATACCATTTTGTTTAGTGTTTTACATATCGTAAACCCGTCAACAGAGATGTTAGCATGTTCTAGAGAATTCTGTACGTCTTTAGCTGACACTCTAGGATTCTTCTTAACCTCATTGAGCATTCTGCGTTGTGCCCTTGCAGTCATCTTTGCAGGACGGCCACTCATAGGGAGAGTAGCAACAGTGCTGAACTTTCTCCATTTATAGACCATTTGTCTTACCATGGACTGATGCACATCAAGACTTTTAGAGATACTTTTGTAACCCTTTCCAGCTTTATGCAAGTCAACAATTGATAATGCTAGGTCTTTTGAGATCTATTTTGTTTGAGACATGGTTCCCATCAGGAAAGACTTATTGTGAATAGCAAACTCAATTTTTGTGAATGTTTTTTATAGAGCAGGCCAGCTCCAACTGACATCTCAATTTTTTTAAATTTAACCAGGCAAGTCAATTAAGAACAAATTCTTATTTTCAATGACGGCCTGGGAACACTGGGTTAACTGCCTGTTCAGGGGCAGAACGACAGATTTGTACCTTGTCAGCTCGGGGGTTTGAACTCGCAACCTTCCGGTTACTAGGCCGACACTCTAACCACTAGGCTACCCTGCTACCCTGCCGCCCTGCCGCCCCCATTGATTGGACTCCAGGTTAGCTGACCCCTGACTCCAATTAGCTTTTGGAGAATTCATCAGCCTTGGGGTTCACATAATTTTTCCAATCTACATCGTGAATGATTCAATTATGTATTCAATTTAGACAAGAAAAATGCAATAATTTGTGTGTTATTAATTTAAGCACACTGTGTTTGTCTATTGTTGCGACTTAGATGAAGATCAGATCAAGTTATATGAACAATTTATGCAGAAATTCAGGAAATTCCAGAGTTCACATACTTTTTCTTGCCACTGTAGGTGGTTTGAAATGTGGCTTGAAATATCCCATTCCATGTGCTTTTTGGCTGTTCAGACTGAAGGGAAAAGAACAGATTCTAATTGGATATGCAACAGGTCTGTATTTGAGTCGGTTCAAACTGTCTGACTCCCCTGTTGATTTCAATCAGTAGTTGAGCACAAGCCGACTGCATTAGCCTAACTACTCGAACACACTCATTCCCAGTCACCAGTCATGACCAAATGTACATAGCAAGGCACTTTTTTGACGACCAAATGTACATAGAAATGTTAAGTATAGACCTCCCATACTCATTGACAGTAAGTCTAAGAAGCGATAGATCCGTTCTATGTACCCTTTTTCTAAATTGTCCCTTAAATCGTGTTTTTTTTCATCTTTTTACTTTTGGTTTTGTACGGCATCTGACAGATGAAAATACAATACTTTATTGAATGGATATTTCACAGTGCTTTATATCGTACAACGATTAGCTTGTTTTGTTACATGAACTGAAATCAGGCAAATCATTATAATTTTAGCAAACAGGAACTTTTGGTGGACTGATGCATATGTTACACGAGGTGGCCTCAAACGTAGATCAGACCAGAGACAGAGCGAACAAAAGCAAACGAACCAACAGGTAAAAAGTTGAGATTAGAAGCATTATAGGGGCTACGAGGCTAGAGGTATTTTAGCATGAGAAGGTCAAGGACAACGCAAAGTACCCGATTCCCACCACCATTTGCTGTGGCAGCTTCAACTGATCCAGGGCTCACAGAAGACATGTCTGAGGGGAGCCAGGCTCTGCCGCTGCCGGACAGCCAGGCCATTGTTTGTGACGTATGTACAGAAGACAGGAAGCCAGCACGGAAGACTTGCATCAAATGTGAAATGTCCATGTGTGTCCAGCACTTGGAGCCACACCTTTCAGTCCCATTTCTGCTACTGACACATACTGACTGAACCCATAGCACCGGGGGCTGGCGGAGTTGGGTTTGCCACCAAATGCCCCCACCATGGTAAGATTCTCGAGTACTACTGCTTGTACGACCTAACCAGTGCGTGCATATCCTGCGCCATCGAGGACCAGCATCGCATCCACAACATGAAGACCCTACCTAAGGCACACAAAGAGCTGAGAGAGAAGTTGAAGGAGGAGTAGAAGGCTTTGGCCAAGAGAGAGAACCAAAGCCTGAAACTAAGGAGGTGGGACAAGGAGCAGAGGGAGAGGTTGGCTAGCTACAGTATCCGGCTCATTGAGGGAGCCCTGCGCGACATCACCATGAAGAGTGTCCAGAGTTCCGTCTCAGCTCGTGTAAAATCCATCACGACCTCTAAGAGAACCATGCAGGCTGCCCTGTCCGAGGGGGACTCCTTCCACTTCCTCCAGGGGTATGAAGGGGTGCACCAGGCTGTGGAGAAGGCCCGTGCCGTGGGTCTGAGGAAGGGACTGGAGCCCGGGGCTGACCGGGACAAGCTGGTCCAGGAGCTACAGCAGAGCGGAGGAAAGCTCCTGAAGCAGACGACATAGCTGTGGAGTTCTCTGCTGGCTCTGGTCGACCCCGAGAACCACCAGGAAAAACAGGGTTCCTCAGGGTTCTCTCCCACCACCACGTTGACCTTTGACCACAAGAGCTTGGGAAGGGGCATGTCTCTGTCCCAGGACCACAGGAAAGTGTTCTACACCCCGCCAAACTCACCACCCATACTCTTCTGTGCCAGGATAGCTGCTCTGATGCCAACCCTAGGTGGAGACGGTGGAATTCTGATAACAGGGAAGGATCTAACACGTCCTCCACCGGAACCCAGCATCCCTCCTCCGGCCCGTACCCCTCCCAGTCCACGAGGTACTGAAGGCCCCTCGCCCGACGTCTCGAATCCAAAATGGATCGAACAGAGTACGCCGGAACCCCCTCGATGTCTAGAGGAGGCGGAGGAATATTATGCACTTCAGCCTCCTGGAGCGGGCCAGCAACCATCGGCCTGAGGAGAGACACATGGAACGAGGGGTTAATACGGTAATGAGTGGGTAGTTGTAACCTATAACATACCTCGTTCACTCTCCTCAGGACTTTAAACGGCCTCACAAACCGCGGACCCAGCTTCCGGCAGAACAGGCGAAGGGGCAGGTTTCGGGTCGAGAGCCAGACCCTGTCCCCTGGTGCGAACACTGGGGCCTCACTGCAGCGACGGTCTGCGCCAATTTTCTGGCGCCTTATGGCACGCTGAAGGTGGACGTGGGCTGCCTCCCAGGTTTCCTCAGCGTGCCGAAACCAATTGTCCACCGCAGGGGCCTCGGTCTGATGTCTCTGATGTCAAGGAGCCAGAACCGGCTGATACCCTAATACACATTGAAAGGGAGTAAGGTTAGTGGAGGAGTGACGTAGCGAGTTCTGAGCCATCTCTGCCCAGGGCACAAACTTCGCCCACTCCCCCGGCCGATCCTGGCAATAAGACCGCAGAAACCTACCCACATCCTGGTTAACTCTCTCCACCTGCCCATTACTCTCGGGGTGAAAACCTGAGGTAAGACTAACCGAGATCCCCAGACGCTCCATGAACGCCTTCCAGACCCTTGATGTGAACTGGGGACCCCGATCAGACACTATATCCTCAGGCACCCCATAGTGCCGGAAAACGTGTGTAAACAGGGCCTCTGCAGTTTGTAAGGCCATAGGGAGACCAGGCAAAGGGAGGAGACGACAGGACTTAGAAAACCGATCCACAACGACCAGGATCATTGTGTAACCCTGTGAAGGTGGAAGATCAGTCAAAAAATCCACCGACAGGTGCGACCACGGCCGTTGAGGAACGGGTAGAGGTTGTAGCTTACCTCTGGGCAGGTGTCCGAGCAGGAAGAAACACCGAGCAGGAAGAAACATAAATCCTCACGTCCTTAGCTAAAGTGGGCCACCAGTATCTCCCTTCAAGACAGCGCATCGTCCGACCTATCCCAGGATGACCAGAGGAGGGTGAGGTGTGAGCCCAATATATCAATCGGTCGCGGACAGCAGACGGAACGTACAGACGACCAGCTGGACACTCAGGGGGAGAAGGCTCTGCACGTGATGCCCGCTCAATGTCCGCGTCCAGCTCCCACACTACAGGCGCCACCAGACACGAAGCTGGGAGTATGGGAGTGGGATCCATGGACCGCTCCTCTGTGTCATACAGCCGAGACAATGCGTCTGCCTTACCGTTCTGGGAGCCTGGTCTGTAAGAAAGAGTAAACACAAAACGAGTGAAAAACATGGCCCACCTTGCCTGGCGAGGATTCAATCTCTTCGCCTGCCAGATGTACTCCAGATTGCGGTGGTCAGTCCAGATGAGAAAAGGGTGTTTAGCCCCCTCAAGCCAATGCCTCCACACCTTCAAAGCTTCTACGACAGCTAACAGCTCTCGGTTCCCCACATCATAGTTTCGCTCCGCCGGGCTGAGCTTCTTCAAAAAGAAAGCACAGGGGCAAAGCTTCACTGGCGTACCCGAATGCTGAGAGAGCACTGCTCCTATCCCAGCTTCGGATGCGTCCACCTCCACTATGAATGGCAAAGAGGGATCCGGATGAGCCAGCACAGGCACCGAGGTAAACAGAGTCTTCAGGTGCTCAAAAGCCCTGTTCGCCTCAGCCGACCACTGCAAGTGCACCGGGCCCACCTTTAGCAGTGAGGTAATGGGAGCTGCCACCTGACCAAAACTCCGGATAAACCTCCGGTAGTAATTGGAAAACCCCAAAAAACGCTGCATCTCCTTTACCGTTGTTGGAGTCGGCTAATTACGCACGGCTGTAATGCGGTGGCTCTCCATCTCCACTCCTGAAGTAGAAATCCGATGCCCTAGGAAGGAGATGGATTGTTGGAAAAACAAGCATTTCTCAGCCTTGACATATAGATCATGTTCCAACAGGCGACCAAGCACCCTGCGCTTCAGGGACACATGCTCGGCGCGTGTAGCAGAGTATATCAGAATATCATCGATATACACCACTACACCCTGCCCGTGCAGGTCCCTGAAGATCTCATCTACAAATGATTGGAAAACTGATGGAGCATTCATCAACCCATATGGCATGACCAGGTACTCATAATGACCTGAGGTGGTGCTAAATGCCGTCTTCCACTCATCACCTTCTTAATACGCACCAGATTGTACGCACTCCTGAGATCCAATTTTGTGAAAAAACGTGCCCCGTGCATTAACTCAATAATCGTATTGATCAGAGGTAGCGGGTAACTATATTTCACTGTGATTTTATTAAGACCTCGATAATCAACGCACGGGCGTAAACCGCCATCCTTTTTTTCACAAAAAAGAAACTCGAAGAGACAGGTGAAATGGATGGCTGAATGAACCCCTGATGCAGGGATTCAGAGACATATGTCTCCATAGCCTCTGTCTCCGCTTGCGACAGGGGATACACGTGACTCTTGGGATACGCAGCGTCTACCAGGAGATCTATCGCACAATCCCCCCGTCGATGGGGTGGTAATTGAGTCGCCTTCTTTTTACAGAAGGCGAGAGCCAAATCGGCATATTCGGGGAATGCGCACGGTGGAGACCTGGTCTGGACTTTCCACCGTAGTAGCACCAACGGAAACCCCTAAACACCTACCTGAGCATTCTCGCGACCACCCCGTGAGAGCCCTCTGTGGCCAAGAAACAGTGGGGTTATGACAAACTAACCAGTGTAGGCCTAGCACCACAGAATACGCAGGAGAATCAATAAGGAAAAGACTAATCTTCTCCTTGTGACCCTCCTGCGTTATCATACACAAAGGTGCGGTTACCTCCCTGATAAACCCTAACCCTAATGGTCGACTATCTAAGGCATGAATAGGGAAAGGCATATCCACAGGAACAATAGGGATCCCTAAACTATGAGCTAGACTTTTATTAATGAAATTCCCAGCTGCACCTGAATCTACTAGCGCCTTATTCTGGGAATGCAGTGAAAAATCAGGAAAAGAGACAGAGACAAACATTAGTGCAGCAGAGGGCTCTGGATGAGAATGGTGCCTACTCACCTGGGGTGATGCCAGAATGCCCTGCCTGCCCTCTCTATTCCCAGAGGAACCAACCCGGCACCGACCAGCAGTGTGCCCTCTGCGACCTTGAATGGTGCTCCAGCGGGAACCCCCTCCGGTCTCCCTGCGCACCATCCCTCCCAATTCCATAGGTTCGGGAGAGAGGGTGCGGGAGGATGGAACAACCAGACCCCGATCTAGACGTACACGAGTAGCCAGCATGTTGTCCAGCTTGATGGACATGTCCACCAGCTGGTCGAAGGTGAGGGTGGTGTCTCTACAGGCCAGCTCCCGACGGACGTCCTCGCGTAGACTACAACGGTAATGGTCGATCAGGGCCCTGTCGCTCCATCCAGCGCCGGCAGCCAAGGTCATAAACTCCAAAGCAAAATCCTGTGCACTCCTCGTCTCCTGCCTCAGATGATAGAAGAGCTCACCCGCTGCTTTGCCTTCAGGTGGGTGATCGAATACTATCCGGAATTGGCGGGTGAACTCCTCAAAATGGTCCAACGCCGCATCCTCCCTTCTACACACAGCGCTGGCCCATTCCAGGGCTTTCCCGGTGAGGCTAGGGATAAATGGATCTTAGATTCCGGAGAGGAAAAAACGTTCACGGGAGATTCCGGTTGTGGTGGCGCTGGAGAAACTCCCTGTCTCTCCCAGCGATCCATTTTCTGGACAATGTGATCCATGACGGAGCTGATAACGTCAAGCTCCCTCGCTTGTTCCTGAACGCGTTCCTCCTGCTCCATGGGCATTTTGTCCTCTCCTGCTGACTTATATATTTGGTCAGAGATTCTGTCATGCATAGGTGTAATAGGTGGCAGGGAAGTTAGGCGCAGGAGAGTCAAATAGAGTGTAAAATGGAGTCTTTTAATAAAGTTCACGGAGTATGCTCCATAACACTAAATGTACGTAAACAAACAAACATGGGTACGAGGACCCGACGCGCACCTATACAACATCACACTACACTGACAACAAAACAATCTCTGATAAAGACATGAGGGGAAACAGAGGGTTAAATACACAACAGGTAATGAATGGGATTGAAAACAGGTGTGTGGGAAGACAAGACAAAACCAATGGAAAATGAAAAAAGGATCAATGATGGCTAGAAGACGGTGACGTCGAACGCCGAGCACCGCCCGAACAAGGAGAGGCAACGACTTCGGCAGAAGTCGTGACACATGAGCTTAGTTCAACTGACCAACCTCGTCAGAACCCAAAATAAGCTTTTTTATTCCAATGTTTGTAAACAAAGTAAATATAAACAAACACTGTATAGCCTCAAAAAATAATTAAAACTATAATATGTAAATTGATGGTCATCCATAGCTGTGTCTATGAATTTGAGTGGTTACATTTCTGCACCCAACTCGAATTTACGACTTCACAATTGGTAATTACCACCTTCCCACCTGGTTATGAACACAGCAATATTGTATGAGATGAATCTAGGAGTGGCCTCAAACGCAGAACAGATCAGACACAGAGAGGAAGCAAAAGCAAACAGACCGACAAGTAAAACATTTAGATTATAATTATAGGGGCCAACGACTTTGAAAGGCTTATTGTCAGTAAGATTGAGAGAGGCTACTAAGAGGTATTTTTAACATGCGAAGGACAACGCCAAAGCGACAGACCCGATTCCCACCACCATTCGTTGAGATAGCTTCAACTGCAACAGGGATCCCAGAAGTGAAAAGGAATGAGGTGTACAAGGTTCTGCCGGAGATCCAGACTGTTTGTGACATGTGTGTGTATGACAAAAAGCCAGCATTGAAGACCTGCATCAAATGTGAGATGTCCATGTGTGCCCAGCACTTGGAACCGCATCTGACAGTGCCATTGCTGCTGCAGACACATACCCTGACTGAACCCATAGCACCGGGGGCTGGGGGAGTTGGGGCAGCCACCAAATGCCCCCAACATGGTAAGATTCTTGAGTACTACTGCTTGGACGACCTAACCAGTGCGTGCATGTCCTGCGCCATCGAGGACCAGCACCGTGTCCACAACATGAAAACCCTGCCTAAGGCACACAAAGAGCTGGGAGAGAAGCTGAAGGAAGAGCAGAAGAAGTTGGCCCAGAGAGAGAGACAGATTCAGGAACTAGGGAAGTGGGATAAGGAGCAGAGGGAGAGGTTGTCTAGCTCCAGTGTCCGGCTCATCGAGGGAGTGTCCGTCCTGCGCGACAGCGCCCTAACCAGCGTCAAGACCTCCGTCTCAGCTCGCATAGTGTCCATCAATACCTCCAAGAGGACCATGCAGGCTGCCCTGTCTGATGGGGACTCCTTCCGCTTCCTCCAGGGTTATGCAGGGGTGCACCAGGCTGTGGAGAATGCCCGTGCTGTGGATCTGAGGAAGGGGCTGGAGCCTGGGGCCGACCAGGACAGGCTGGTCCAGGAGCTACAGCAGATTGGAGGAGAGCTTGTGGAGCAGATGACACAGCTTTGGAGTTCTCTGCTGGCTCTGGTCGACCCCAAAAAACCCCAGAAAGCACAGGGTTCCACCACGATGACCTTTGACCCCAAGAGCTTGGGAAGGGGAATGTCTCTTTCCCAGGACCACAGAAAAGTGTTCTACACCCCGCTTGCCAAACTCACCACCCATACTCTTCTGTGCCAGGATAGCGGCTCTGATGCCAACCCTAGGTGGGTGGTCAAACTATCTGAGGACTGTGATTGGACCATTGGCTTATGTGTCAACGTTTCTTCTTCTGGGAATGCCAACGTGTTTGCTCTGCGCTGGCAGAAGGGCCAACTGAGTTCACAGGCAGACTTAAAGTCTCAGTTAATCTATCTTCCTGGGAAAACTGCAGCTCAACCTGAAACAATACCCCGTCCCATAGAATTAGAAGTGTTCTGGGACAAAACCTCCAACCCACCATCCCTGTCCTTCTACAGCAGGGGCAGATATCACCAGAGGACGGAACTGCACAGAATGGAGATGGAGCATCATCAAGGTGGCCTAACTCCCTTCGTCTCCCTGGGAACAGGAAGTAGCCCAGCCAGAGCCAGACAGTCCAGTATCCGAGGTTTCAGTCAGTTAAATGACTATAAAGAGTACGGTTTCTATGGAGCGAACATTCAGCCAGAGCAGCAGTGGGGGTGCCCATGTGGAGCGGTCCATGAACATCCCAAGATTCAGCAGACTCAGCAGTCTTTCTATCGCCAGCATGTGTCTCAACAGGATCCAATGTGCAAATGTAAGAGAGTTATCGGTACACCGTATATGGGGATGTTCTGTGAACTGGTGTAATGTCTACACTCTTAGAAAAAAAGTTGATATTCAAATCTTAAAAGGTTCTTTGTCTGAAGAACCTTTGAAGAACCAGTTTTGGTTGCAGGTAGAACTCTTTGGGGCTCCATGTAGAAGTTTGGATCCTGGCTAGTGTTAAAAAATAATTGTGGGAAACTTTTTTCTTTTTTTTCCCAGTGAGGGGCTCAGATTACAGACAGGTGTGTAAACAGAAAGACATTAAAAAAATACATAATAAAGAATCGAAAGACAGTAGAACATAAGAACAAGATTACTAGCCAAAACACCAAACTAAAACAAATGGTTAATTATTTCAAATTAATTCATTCATTAAGGAGTCTGTAATTCTTCTGTAAATTATTTTCTTATAGTTTACAACATTTTTATACATTGTCAATTATGAAATTACATGAGATAGTACACAACAGAGTACAGTTGATATATTATTGTACAATAAATCTTGTAAATAGTCAGTTGATTTAATGTTAATGCTGATGTTTCTGTTCAGATATTTTCAACTGGGTAATTAACAGGTCAAACAGGTCTAACTACATCCTGAATTTCTTAACAGTTTGACATTTTAACAAACAGTACAATTAATATCTGTACTGTATTTTGTATATATGGGTGGATCTTTAATTGTCATGTGAGATTTAATGTTAAAATTATGAAAAATAAACAATGAACTCTAAAGCACAAATCATATGGAATGGTCTTTATTGGTCAGAAGTGAGATGACTGAAGAAAAGTGGCATAAAACCTGCATAACACATTTGACTAAAACCAGATAGATATAAAATGGAATTATCCTCCAAAACACCGTGAAGTTAAGTAAATATACAGCCATATGGAAAACTACAAGTACAGAATAATGCATAGACGGAGACAACATTCTCGCAAAGTAATTGCATACACAGTTGTGTTGGAAATTCAACACCAGGGACACCTGAAGTCAATATGAAATGAATCACATTTGTTTTATCAGTTAACTGGAGAGGTTACAAGAAACACATACAAACTACAAGTCTGCCACAAGTTCCGCCAGGGTGGTCCCTTCAGTTCTTTTATTTTCTACTACACAATAAAGCTCCGTAGGCATGGTTCATAGGGTTGGTTCCTGCAGGTGACTGGCTGTTATTGCGCAGGCTCAGTTTCCTAAGAAACTGAACATGTCTCCGATCTTAACTTCCAGAACATATTCTGGGCATTCTGCCAATTGGTCTGAGGAGGTGGTCATAGTCATCTGCACGAACCAAGATAGAGTGAGAGGACAGTCATAATGTACAATTCAAGGCTATCTCTTCTGACCATAAAATGTTCCCTTACACAGTCAAGTACACTAATGTGAAATGTTGATTGCATGGACATTTTATATAGTCCCTGACTATATAAAATATTGAGAAAAGTGTGAAGTCAAGGTAACACTCAAAGCTGTTCTGTCTTCCTCACCTCTTTAGCCTATTTTAAGAACATACTTTGAGCACATTCTGTATTCCACCAACAGTTTCCTGCCCCTCTGACCTTTTCATACAATTGGTTTTGAGAAGTAGAGCGGACTGGAGGAACCAAGGACTGCAACTTACATTCTCCCACGGTGTGTAATTTGATTGACAGGGGTACTAGTGGCAAATCATTAAAGGCAATATATAATTATTTAAGTGAGTTCGAAAAGGATTAAGTTAAATAGCCAGAAATACTTTAACATACACATCTTCAATATTGCTCATTATAATGAATATTTTGATCTATTAAATCTATCTAAAATAATACAAATTGATGGTTTTAATTCGGGATCAGCTTGACCTGTAGCACCCTCCAGACCTTTCCAGTAACATTATAGCAGGGGAGTGTCTCAATACTCAAGGCTTCTATTTCCATCATCACCGCAAACAGATAAAAGGTTAAGATAGGCTTTCAAGTTTCAACATGTCTTTTCACCTGTTAGGTCATGCCAGATCAGTGCTCGCAAAGGAGAGAACAAAACAAGGAGAGGAAGAATCTTTACACTTTTGAGATGTACCCCAAGTCAGCCCCAGGGGTCACTTCTGCCTCACGACATTCACAAGTTTCCATGCCCTTGCTCCCTCCTCCATACCAGCCACCCCATCAGCACCACGAGTCACGGAACACAACAACAGCATGGTGGACTCTGATGGATCTGTCTCCAGTCATCAACTGGTCCCTCTCCCGGAGCCTCTGCTTCTCCCTGATCTGTGCCAGGACTTTCAGGCCCTCCTCCCCACTCATCCAACGCTCCATGTCCTTCCTGAGGTGGTAACGGGTGTCTCATGCAGTCCCTATTGGTGGGCCACTGGCAGGTCAAGAAGAAGTGTCTCAGGAGCTCCAGCTGAGCCATGGTCTTGTTCTTCGGCCGTGGGCCCATTTTCAAGTGGGTGGAGCCAGGCCCAGCCAATCAGAATGAGTTTTTCCCCACAAAAGAGCTTTATTACAGACAGAAATACTCCCCAGTTTCATCAGCTCTCCGGGTGGCTGGTCTCAAACGATTCCATGGGTGAAGAAGCCAGATGTGGAAGTTCTGGGCTGGCGTGGTCTGCGGTTGTGAGGCCAGTTGGGCATACTGCAAAATTCTCTAAAACGACGTTGGAGGTGGCTTGAAATGTGGCTTGAAATATCCCATTTCATATATTCTTATTGGCTGATCAGACTCCAGGAAAAATAACAGATTCGAATTGGATATGGAAAAAATCCGTATTTGACTCGCATAAAACTGTTTCTGACTTTCGGTTGCTGCAGATGCGTCTCCCCTGTTGACTTCAATCAGTATTTGTGTGTAGCCGACTGCATTAGCCTAACTACTTGAACACACCCATTGCCGGTCATGTACATAGCCAGGCAGAGTTTTGGGCGATGTGACCAAATTCACATAGAAATGTTAAGTATAGATCTCTCATACTCATTGAAAATAAGTCTAAGAAGCGATAGATCTGTTCTATGTGCCCTTTTTCTAAAATGTCTGGGAAATTGTGTTTTTTTAATCTTTTTACTTTCGGTTTCATATTGCGACATCTGACAGCTGAAAATACAATATTTATTGAAAGGATATTTCACAATGCTTTAGATTGTACAACGATTAGCTTGTTTTGTTACATAAACTAAAATTAAGCGAACCATTATAATTTTAGTAACCAGGAACTTTTGGTGGACTGATGCATATATTACATGAGGCGGCCTCAAACATAGATCAGACCAGAGACAGAGCGAACAAAAGCAAACGAACCAACAGGTAAAAAGTTGAGATTAGAAGC
Source organism: Oncorhynchus masou masou (assembly GCF_036934945.1). Taxonomy (NCBI): domain Eukaryota; kingdom Metazoa; phylum Chordata; class Actinopteri; order Salmoniformes; family Salmonidae; genus Oncorhynchus; species Oncorhynchus masou. Next base: position 18,383,119 of record NC_088234.1, on the reverse strand, counting down.
ATTATAGGGGCTACGAGGCTAGAGGTATTTTAGCATGAGAAGGTCAAGGACAACGCAATGTACCCGATTCCCACCACCATTTGCTGTGGCAGCTTCAACTGATCCAGGGCTCACAGAAGACATGTCTGAGGGCTGCCAGGCTCTGCCGCTGCCGGACAGCCAGGCCATTGTTTGTGACTTATGTACAGAAGACAGGAAGCCAGCACGGAAGACTTGCATCAAATGTGAAATGTCCATGTGTGTCCAACACTTGGAGCCACACCTTTCAGTCCCATTTCGGCTACTGACACATACTGAACCCATAGCACCGGGGGCTGAGGGAGTTGGGTTGGCCACGAAATTCCCCCACCACGGTAAGATTCTCGAGTACTACTGCTTGGACGACCCAACCAGTGTGTGCCTGTCTTGCGTCATCGAGGACCAGCATTGCGTCGACAACATGAAGACCCTTCCTAAGGCACACAGAGAGCTGAGGGAGAAGTTGAAGGAGGAGCAGAAAGCTTTGGCCAAGAGAGAGAACCAAAGCCTGAAACTAAGGAGGTGGGTCAAGGAGCAGAGGGAGAGGTTGGCTAGCTACAGTGTCCAGCTCATCGAGGGAGTGTCCGTCCTGCGTGACATCGCCCTGACCAGTGTCCAGAGTTCCGTTTCAGCCCGCTTAAACTCCATCAAGACCTCAAAGAGAACCATGTAGGCTGCCCTGTCTGAGGGGGACTCCTGCTTCCTCCAGGGTTATGCAGGGGTGCACCAGGCTGTGGAGAAGGACCGTGCCGTGGATCTGAGGAAAGGTCTGGGGCCCGGGTCCGACTGGGATAAGCTGGTCCAGGAGGTACATCAGAGCGGAGGAAAGCTCCTGTACTATGACAGTATTAGGCGTAGTGATGAGATGACCTATACAGATAAACTTCCAGAGGCACATGTCGATTCTCAGTTAATCTAACTTCCTGGGAAAACTGCAGCTCAACCTGAAAAAATACCCCGTCCCATAGAATTAGAAGTGTTCTGGGACAAAACCTCCCCACCATCCCTGTCCTTCTACAGCAGGGGCAGATATCACCAGAGGACGGAACTGCACAGAATGGAGATGGAGCATCATCAGGGTGACCTAACTCCCTTTGTCACCCTGGGAACAGGAGGTAGCCCAGCCAGAGCCAGACAGTATGGAGATTACAGTCAATAAAAGCATTATGGAGAGTACGGTCTCTATGGAGCAAACATTCAGCCAGAGCAGCAGTGGGGGTGCCCATGTGGAGCGGTCCATGATCAACCCAAGACTCAGCAGACTCAGCAGTCTTTCTACCACCAGCATGTGTCTCAACAGGATCCAATGTGCACATGTAAGAGAGTTATCGGTACACCGTATATGGGGGTGTTCTGTGAACTGGTGTAATGTCTACACTCTTAGAGAAAAAGTTGATATTCAAAACCTTTAAAGGTTCTTTGTCTGAAGAACCTTTGAAGAACCAGTTTTGGTTGCAGGTAGAACTCTTTGGGGCTCCATGTAGAAGTTTGGATCCTGGCTAGTGTTAAAAAATAATTGTGGGAAACTTTTTGTTGTTTTTTTCCAGTGAGGAGCTCAGATTACAGACAGGTGTGTAAACAGAAAGACATTCAAAACATACATAATAAAGAATCGAAAGACAGTAGAACATAAGAACAAGATTACTAGCCAGTTGGAGAGCATGGAGCAATCTGACATAGTCACCAAGGTTACAGAACCGACTGACTGGGTAAACGCGTTAGTGGTGGTGGATAAACCACGCACAGGCAAGCTCAGAGCATGTCTCGACCCAAGAACAAGGCTATCAAACGCCCCCATTATCCTTTACCGACGCTAGATGGCATCACACACAAGCTAGCAGGAGCACACTACTTCAGTGTCATGGACGCTAGATCAGGCTACTGGGTTATCAAGCTCACAGAAGAGTCATCTAAGCTCACAACATTCAACACACCGTTCGGACGCTACAGGTTCCGTCGCTTGCCTTTTTGGGATTATCTCAGCCCAAGACTAGTTTCAGCGAAAGATCGACGAAGTGTATGAAGGCCTCGACGGAGTTGTGGCAATTGTGGACGACATCCTTGTCTATGGTCGAACCAAAGAGGAGCACGACCGAAATCTCCGTGCGATGCTGCAAAGGTCCCACGAGAGAGGAGTCCGGCTCAACCCCGAAAAGAGCACAGTCGGCGCTACAGAGGTCAGCTACTTTGGACATCTTCTCACAGCGACTGGAATCAAGCCAGATCCACAGAAGATCTTAGCCATAAAAGAAATGGAGCCACCAAAGAACCATGCAGAGCTGGAAACTGTGCTTAGCATGGTCAACTACTTAGCCAAGTTCGCACCCAGTCTCTCCAATGCTAATGCACCCCTGCGTCAACTGCTAAAGCAGTCCAGTGAGTTTCTCTGGTGCAAGCAACACGACATTGCTTTCCAGAATGTGAAAGACTTGATCACGAGAGAACCAGGACCAATCCTTGCCTACTACGACCCCGACAAAGAGCTCAGACTCCAAGTGGACGCGTCGAAGTATGGACTAGATGCAGTGCTACTGCAAGAAGGAAAGCCCATCAGCTACGCTTCCAAATCTCTCACAGACTGTGAAATCAACTCCGCTCAAATCTAAAAGGAGCTCTACGCCATTCTGTTCAGATGTAAATGTTTCCATCAGTACATATATGGATGACAAGTCATTGTGGAATCCGACCACAAGCCCCTTGAGTCAATTATGAGGAAACTGCTAGCTGCAGCCCCGCCAAGGCTACAGAGAATGATCCTTCAACTACAAAAATGCGACTTCACAATCACTCACTGTCCAGGCAAAGACATCCCTGTTGCAGACACACTCTCCAGGAAGTTTCTTACCTATAAGGACAGCAGCCTCAGTGAAGGCATGGACATGCAAGTGCACATGGTGTACAGCAACTTACCAGTTAGTGACACAAAACTGAAGGAGATCCAAGCAGAAACAGAAAAGGACTCACAACTCGTACAGCTGAGGAAAGTCATACAGGATGGATGGCCTGAGGAGAGGAGAAAATGCCCTCACAGCGTCTCAGAATCCTGGAACCATCGTGATGAACTATCACAAATCAACGGAATCATTTTCAAAGGAGAGAAAATCATTATCCCTACCAGTCTCAGAGAAGAGATTTTGACAAAGATCCATGCTGTACACATTGGCATGGAAAAGTGCAAACAGAGAGCACGGAACATTTGTTGGTAAATATGTGCCATATGTCTTGAACGACGCCCCTCAACAACGCCCCTCAAACACCAAAGAGCCAATGTTACCTCACTGTATCCCAGATCGACCTTGGCAGGTTGTGGCAACCGATCTGTTCACCTGGAAAAACGAGGACTACATCATAACAGTGGACTACTACAGCAGATACTTCGAACTCGACAAGCTTCACAGCACCACATCTGCAGCTGTGATACACAAGCTGAAAGCAGCCTTTGCCAGGCATGGCATTGTAGAGACTTTAATATCTGATAATGGCCCCTGTTACAAATCAAATGAGTTTGAATCCTTCACAAAAGCATAGGAGTTTACATATGTCACCACAAGCCCACATTACCCTCAAAGTAATGGCCTTGCTGAAAAATCTGTGCAGATTGCTAAATCACTCATGGACAAAGCAAAAGCAGACAAGAGAGACCCCTACCTCAGTCTCATTGAATTCCGCAACACTCCAGTTGACAACTTCAAATCACCAGCCCAGCTGTTGATGAGCCGCAGACTTTGCTCAATCCTTCCCATCACCAACCAGCAGCTGCAACCTGAGGTCGTCAGCCACAAGGAAATGCATGGAAAACGTGCACAGAGACAACAACAACAGCCAGCAGTCGTCATCCAGCCAGCTGACACTGAACGACAGAGAATCAGTTAGAATCCAGGAGCATGGCCTCTGGAAGCCAGCAGTCATCATCCAGCCAGCTGACACTGAACGACAGAGAGTCAGTTAGAATCCAGGAGCATGGCCTCTGGAAGCCAGCAGTCGTCATCCAGCCAGCTGACACTGAACGACAGAGAATCAGTTAGAATCCAGGAGCATGGCCTCTGGAAGCCAGCAGTCATCATCCAGCCAGCTGACACTGAACGACAGAGAGTCAGTTAGAATCCAGGAGCATGGCCTCTGGAAGCCAGCAGTCGTCATCCAGCCAGCTGACACTGAACGACAGAGAGTCAGTTAGAATCCAGGTACATGGCCTCTGGAAGCCAGCAGTCGTCATCCAGCCAGCTGACACTGAACGACAGAGAGTCAGTTAGAATCCAGGAGCATGGCCTCTGGAAGCCAGCAGTCATCATCCAGCCAGCTGACACTGAACGACAGAGAGTCAGTTAGAATCCAGGAGCATGGCCTCTGGAAGCCAGCAGTCGTCATCCAGCCAGCTGACACTGAACGACAGAGAGTCAGTTAGAATCCAGGAGCATGGCCTCTGGAAGCCAGCAGTCGTCATCCAGCCAGCTGACACTGAACGACAGAGAGTCAGTTAGAATCCAGGAGCATGGCCTCTGGAAGCCAGCAGTCGTCATCCAGCCAGCTGACACTGAATGTTACATATCACGTCCGCACCGCAGAAGGAGCGGTATACTGCCACAATCGTCATCACCTACTGAACACAAAAGAACAACACACTGATGAGATGAACTGTTCCCCTGAAAGAGAACGTGATGGACTCAACACACACACAGCACAACATACACCATACTTACCTGCAACACCACAAGAGCTGTTGACTAACACAGAAGCATGCTCAGCATCATATCGCACAAGGTCAGGAAGAGAGGTCAAGCCCAGAGCTGTCCTTGACCTGTGACATGTCAAAGGGTGTAGGCGGATCGCTGCCCTAAAAGAGTTCCAGTCTGAAAACTTGTTATTGAAAAGTTGACTTGAAATGCTTTGGTATTGTGTTTGTTTGAAATGTTAATATGTTATTTCTACAGTGAAAGCTGAGTTGCTGAGAATCCCTTGTTTGAAAAGTAACAGTATGTTGGACTATTGTTTCAGAGTCTATATTGATTCAGTTGGTGCAGTATGCAATATAAATGGTTACTTACCTTGAGTTCAAACTACAGAGCATGTATTCAAAAGAAACCCTTAGAATATGTCAACATTATTATTTTGTTTTAAAAGAAGGGGGGTGTAATATTCATATGTGTAAACATACTGAATTGTAATTGTATGCATTTTACCGCCATATCATACTGTGCTATGATTGGTTAAGACCACCCAAATGGTTAAGTCATCGGCAGTTGGATCCTGGTTGGCGATATGTGAACATGCCAGTTATAGCTAGCTAATAAAGAGCTACGTTAAGAAATATCCGGTAGTACTGCATTTTACTATTTTGTACAAAGTGTGCAAAACAAGACACATATAAAATGTAATTATCCTCCAAAACACTGTGAAGTAAAGTGAATATACAGCCATAGGGAAAATGAGTCAGTTACAATTACAGAATAATGCATAGACAGAGACAACTTTCTCGCAAAGTAACTGACACAGTCAAGTGCAATAATGTGAAATTCTGTTTGCATAGACATTTTATATAGTCATTAACTATATATTGTCATTTTATATAGTCATTGACTATATAGAATATTGAGAAAACTGTAGCCTATGTTAAGAACATACTTTGAACACATTCTGTATTCCACCAACAGTTTCCCCTCAACATACTGTGATAAACTCAATTGCATTTCCTTGGATCCTTTCGTCCCTTCCCCTCTGACCTTTTCATACAATTTGTTTTGAGAAGTAGAGCGGACAGGAAGAATCAAGAAATGCACCTGATGTTCTCCCACTGTGTGTAATTTGATTGACAGGGGTACCAGTGGTAACACTCAAAGCTGTCCTGTCTTCCTCACCTCTTTAGCATAACATCATTTGAACACATTCTGTATTCCCCATCAGTTTTCCCTCAACATACTGGGTGTAATTTGACTGAGGTACTAGTGTGTCTCTACAGAGCATGAACCAGATGTTGGACAGTAGTTTCACTGTATTTATTATATCCTAGCTTCAATAGCTTTAACTAGCTATTGGGAAAAAAAGGCTGGAATACAATATCATCTAAAACATTTGCAAATCATTAAACTCACTTATTTAAGTGAGTTTGAAAAGGACTAAGAAATATCATTATAATGAATATTTTCATCAATTGAATATATCTAAAATAATAAAAACAATGTTTTTGGGATAAACTTGACCTGTACTCTTGATATGGTAAATACTGCTTGAACGACCTAACCAGTGTGTACATGTCCTGCGCCATCGACGACCAGCATCGCATCCACAACATGAAGACCCTGCCTACTAAGGCACACAAAGAGCTGAGGGAGAAGTTGAAGCAGGAGCAGAAGGCCTTGGCCAAGAGAGAGAGCCAGAGCCTGGAACTAGGGAGGTGGGATAAGGAGCAGAGGGAGAAGTTGGCTAGCTCCAGTGTCCGGCTCATTGAGGGAGTGTCCGCCCTGTGCGACATCACCCTGACAAGCCCCCAGAGTTTTGTCTCAGCTCGCTTAAACTCCATCATGACCTAACTCCCGTTGACACCCTGGAAACAGGAAGTAGCCCAGCCGGAGCCTGACAGTAGAGAGTACAGTCAACCAGAGCAGCAGTGGAGGTGCTGGTCAGAACTGACACAACAAAAAAGAAGGCTTGGAAACGGTATAACATGTTTTACTAAAAGCAAAATATATAAAACGAAATCATCCTAGAAAACACTATGAAGTAAAGTAAATATACCCCCACAGTGAAAAGTTGCCAGTTGAACACCTTAACAAAATAATGTATCGACAGAGACAACATTCTCGCAAAGTAACTGAATAGCCAGTAACGTACAATAATGTGAACTACAGGTTGCATGGAGATGCTATCTAGTCTAAGCCATTGAGAAAAGTGTGAAATATAAGTTGAGGTAACACTAAAAGCTGATGTGTCAGGTGTGTGTATGCTGGTAGCGAAGTCAGGTGCAGGAGAGCAGAGATTTGTGAAACAGGTGCACACTTTATTGAGGCAAAAGTGCACAACGCGTCAAAACAGTCACAAGAATTATGTTTAAACATAAACATCTTTGTGAAATACCACGGAAAAAACAAACCAGTCTTGCGCGTCAACAACAAACACGTAACACAAACAATCTTACACAAAGACATGATGGAGAACAGAGGACTAAATACTTGTAGATTGATTGGGGAATGAAAACCAGGTGTGCAGGGAACAAGACAAAACAAATGGATACATGAAAAATGGAGAGGCGATGGCTAGAAAGCCGGTGACGTCGACCACCAAACGACGCTCGAACAAGGAGAGGAGCCGACTTCGGCGGAAGTTGTGACATGATGTGTCTTCCTCACCTCTTTATCTTATTTAACGTAAGGGTTGAGGTCAAGAGAAAGAGAGGAGGACCAAAGCGCAGCGTGGTAAGTGTTCATGATGATGTTTAATTAAAACTCAGAACACTAAATGACAACGTGAATTTACCAAAACCGAAACAGTACCGTGTGGCCCAAACACTCACACGGAAACAAACACCCACAAACCAAAAGTGAAACCCAGGCTACCTCAGTATGATTCTCAATCAGAGACAACAATTGACAGCTGACTCTGATTGAGAACCCTACTCCGTCGAACTCAAAAACCAACATAGAAAAACAAACATAGACTGCCCACCCCAACTCACGCCCTGACCATACTAAAACAAAGACAAAAATTGAACTAGGCAAGTCAGTTAAGAACAAATACTTTTGACAATGGCTGTCACGGTTCATGAATCCACTGCCTCCCTCTCTCTCTCTCTCTCTCTCTCGTTTGTGTGGGCGTGGTTCCCAATCTCGGCCTGATTGTTTGCGCCAGCTGGAACCACTTATCCTCCCTTTATATGTTCTGTAACCAGTGTTTCTTGTTGTCAGATCGTTGTTTCTTCCCTGAGGTTGTGTCGTGTGTCCGTGCTCTTCTCTCGCCGCCCTTGTGTGGATTATCTGCTGTGCTCCTTCCTACCCACCCGGACACACTCCCCTGGTTTTCTCAGCATGCTATCATCGGAAGATGCGCCCGAGTCCCTGGGTCGGATTCCGTCTGAGTACAGTCTGTCTGTCCTGTTGCTGCTGTAAACTGTATTCATTAAACCATCGTTGCTTGCATCTTGCATCCGCCTCTGTATTGTCACAATGGCGGCTTACCCCGGTAACACTGGGCCAATTGTGCACCACCCTATGGAACTCCCACTCACAGCCAGATGTGATACAGCCTGGATTTGAACCAGGGACTGTAGTGACACCTCTTGCACTGAGCTTAAAATGAAATGCCTTAGACCGCTGTGCCACTCGGGAGCCTTTTAGTCTACCTTAAGAACATACTGTAGAGAATTTGGAAAGTAGCCCTGAATAGGACAACCTTCTCACAAAGTCACTGAATACGCAGTAAAGTGCACTATTGTGAAATACTGATTGCATTGAGATTCTGTTAGTAGGCATACTGTTACTGTCTGTGTCTCAGGCAGAGTCGGCTACTATGGCTACCAAGTCCAAAGTTCACGCAATTCTGCTTTGGCTTATCTCATACCATCCTGTTAATAATGATTATATCCCCTAGGTCAACACCATAAAAGTAAATGCTGAACAAGGTCTAACTAGAAGTAGCCTCAAAAGCAGAACAGACCAGAGACCAAGAGACCGGCAGTTGAAACATTTAGATTAGAAACATTATAGTGGCCAATGAGTTTGAAATTAGTGTTGGTTTATTGTCAGCAAGATTAAAAGAGGGTGGGAAGAGGGATTCTTTGAACATGAAAACATCAAGGACAACGCCCACGCAAAGCACCCATTTCCCACTACCATTTTTTGGGGTAGCTTCAACCGAACCAGCTTTCCCGGAATTGGACATGTCTGAGGCTCCATCGGAGGTTATGGCCATTGTCTGTGACTTACAGTGCCTTGCGAAAGTATTCGGCCCCCTTGAACTTTGCGACCTTTTGCCACATTTCAGGCTTCAAACATAAAAATATAAAACTGTATTTTTTTGTGAAGAATCAACAACAAGTGGGACACAATCATGAAGTGGAACGACATTTATTGGATATTTCAAACTTTTTTAACAAATCAAAAACTGAAAAATTGAGCGTGCAAAATTATTCAGCCCCTTTACTTTCAGTGCAGCAAACTCTCTCCAGAAGTTCAGTGAGGATCTCTGAATGATCCAATGTTGACCTAAATGACTAATGACGATAAATACAATCCACCTGTGTGTAATCAAGTCTCCGTATAAATGCACCTGCACTGTGATAGTCTCAGAGGTCCGTTAAAAGTGCAGAGAGCATCATGAAGAACAAGGAACACACCAGGCAGGTCCGAGATACTGTTGTGAAGAAGTTTAAAGCCGGATTTGGATACAAAAAGATTTCCCAAGCTTTAAACATCCCAAGGAGCACTGTGCAAGCGATAATATTGAAATGGAAGGAGTATCAGACCACTGCAAATCTACCAAGACCTGGCCGTCCCTCTAAACTTTCAGCTCATTCAAGGAGAAGACTGATCAGAGATGCAGCCAAGAGGCCCATGATCACTCTGGATGAACTGCAGAGATCTACAGCTGAGGTGGGAGACTCTGTCCATAGGACAACAATCAGTCGTATATTGCACAAATCTGGCCTTTATGGAAGAGTGGCAAGAAGAAAGCCATTTCTTAAAGATATCCATAAAAAGTGTTGTTTAAAGTTTGCCACAAGCCACCTGGGAGACACACCAAACATTTGGAAGAAGGTGCTCTGGTCAGATGAAACCAAAATTGAACTTTTTGGCAACAATGCAAAACGTTATGTTTGGCGTAAAAGCAACACAGCTCATCACACCATCCCCACTGTCAAACATGGTGGTGGCAGCATCATGGTTTGGGCCTGCTTTTCTTCAGCAGGGACAGGGAAGATGGTTAAAATTGATGGGAAGATGGATGGAGCCAAATACAGGACCATTCTGGAAGAAAACCTGATGGAGTCTGCAAAAGACCTGAGACTGGGACGGAGATTTGTCTTCCAACAAGACAATGATCCAAAACATAAAGCAAAATCTACAATGGAATGGTTCAAAAATAAACATATCCAGGTGTTAAAATGGCCAAGTCAAAGTCCAGACCTGAATCCAATCGAGAATCTGTGGAAAGAACTGAAAACTGCTGTTCACAAATGCTCTCCATCCAACCTCACTGAGCTCGAGCTGTTTTGCAAGGAGGAATGGGAAAAAATGTCAGTCTCTCGATGTGCAAAACTGATAGAGACATACCCCAAGCGATTTACAGCTGTAATCGCAGCAAAAGGTGGCGCTACAAAGTATTAACTTAAGGGGGCTGAATAATTTTGCACGCCCAATTTTTCAGTTTTTGATTTAAAAAAAAGTTTGAAATATCCAATAAATGTCGTTCCACTTCATGATTGTGTCCCACTTGTTGTTGATTCTTCACAAAAAATACAGTTTTATATCTTTATGTTTGAAGCCTGAAATGTGGCAAAAGGTCGCAAAGTTCAAGGGGGTCGAATACTTTCGCAAGGCACTGTATGTACAGAAGACAGGAAGCCAGCACTGAAGACTTGCATCAAATGTGAAATGTCCATGTGTGCCCAGCACTTGGAGCCACACCTTTCAGGCCCATTTCTGCTACTGACACAAACCCTGACTGAACCCATAGCACCGGGGGCTGGGGGAGTTGGGTTGGCTACAAAATGCCCCCACCACTGTAAGATTCTCAGGTACAACTGCTTGGATGACCTAACCAGTGCACTATCGAGAACCAGCATCGCATCCACAACATGAAGACCCTGCCTAAGGCACACAAAGAGCTGAGTGAGAAGTTGAAGTAGGAGCAGAAGGCTTTGGCCAAGAGAGAGAGCCAGAGCCTGGAACTAGGGAGGTGGGATAAGGAGCAGAGGGAGAGGTTGGCTAGCTCCAGTGTCCGGCTCACTGAGGGAGTGTCCGCCCTGCGTGACATCACCCTGACGAGAATCAAGAGTTCCGTCTCAGCTCGCGTAAAATCCATCACTTACCAGGCTTCTGAGTACAAGTGTGAGAGGGTTATCGGTACGCCGAATATAGAGGTGTTTTGTCAGCTTGTGTGATGTAGGCGATGTCTTAAGTGTATTGAGTTCAGTTTGGATCCCGGCTTGTGTGTTGTTGTCGTTGGTACTGTAGGATTCTAATGTATGTTGGACTCACTGGTTGGATTTGAGTTTACATGCAAGGCAGGACTTTGTCTCCCCCTGTAACTCAAGTCAGCCACCTATCACAACGTTGTCCCAATGTTCCAAGAACTTCCACCTTTTCATGCCCTTTAATCATATTTTTCTGACCTCATTATTGTACAATACATCATGTAAATATTCAGTTGATTGATTGTAAATGCTGATGTTTCTGTTCAGATATTTTCAACTGGGTCATTTCCAGACAGGTCTGAGAAGTACATTTGGTGGCAGGTAGCCTAGTGGTTAGAGCGTTGGGCCAGTAACCTGAAAGGTTGGTGGATTGAGTCCCATAGTTGACAAGGTAGAAATCTGTCATTCTGCCCCTGAACAAGGCAGTTAACCTACTGTTCCTAGGCTTTAATTGTAAACAAGAATTTGTTCTTAATTGACTTGCCTAGTTAAATAAAGTTTTTTAAAAATCTTAACATTTTAACAAACAGTACAATTAATATCTGTAATGTATTTTGAATAAATGTGTGGATCTTTAATTGTCCTGTTGATATTTAATGTTAAAAGGAAAAATAAACCAACTCTAAAACACAAATCATGTGGAATGCTGTTTATTGGTCAGAACTGACAGGACTGACACAACCAAAAATAATGTGGAATGCTGTTTATTGGTCAGAACTGACAGGACTGACACAACCAAAAATAATGTGGAATGCTGTTTATTGGTCAGAACTGACAGGACTGACACAACCAAAAATAATGTTTAGAAACGACATAACACCTTTTTACTTAAAGAAAAACATGGGAATAATCTTAGAAAGCACTATGAAATAAAGTAAATATACCACCGTAGTGAAAACTAGTCAGTCATACACCTTAACATAAAAATGCACCAACAGAGCCAACATTCTCACAAAGTAACTGAATACCCAGTAAAGTACAATAATGTGAAATACTGATTGCATGGAGGGAGAGGTTGGCTAGCTACAGTGTCCAGCTCATCGAGGGAGTGTCCACCCTGCGTGACATCGCCCTGACCAGCGACCCGAATTCCGTCTCAAGACCTTCAAGAGAACCATGTAGGCTGCCCTGTCAGCGGGAGACTCCTTCCACTTCCTCCTGTGGTACGCAGGGGTGCACCTGGCTGTTGAGAAGGGCCATACTGTGGATCTGAGGAAGGGTCTGGAACCGGGGGCCGAATGGGAAAAGCTGGTCCAGGAGGTACAGCAGAGCGGAGGAAAGCTCCTGTACTATGACAGTATTAGGCGTAGTGATGGGATGACCTATACAGACAAACCTCCATAGGCACAAGTTTATTCTAGGTGTATATATCTTCCTGGGAAAACTACAGCTCTACCTGAAACAATACCCCGTCCCATAGAATTAGAAGTGTTCTGGGACAAAACCTCCCCACCATCCCTGTCCTTCTACAGCAGGGGCAGATATCACCAGAGGACGGAACTGCACAGAATGGAGATGGAGCATCATCAGGGTGACCTAACTCCCTTTGTCACCCTGGGAACAGGAAGTAGCCCAGTCAGTGCCAGACAGTATAGAGAGTACAGTCAACCAGAGCAGCATTGGAGGGTACAGTCTCCATGGAGCGAACATTCAGCTAGAGCAGCAGTGGAGGTGCCCATGTGGAGCGGTCCATGATCAATCCAAGACCCAGCAGGCACATTATTACAGGGTCCCATGTTCACATGTAAGAGGGTTATCGGTACGTCGTATATGGGGGTGTTCTGTGAGCTGGTGTAATGTCTACACTCTTAGAAAAAAGAACCCTTCGAAGAACCATTTTTGGTTTGAATCCTGGCTAGTGTTAAAAAATAATTGTGGACATATCTAATTGTGGACCTATATCAACATGAGCCTCTCCTCCCGGCTCGTGTTGTGGACATACCTAGGCATAAAAAAAACATGTGTATCTCTCATCTTGTGTTTTTACATTTGGCACATATTCATTAAGTCAGGTTGCATGCATCAATATATATATATTCAATACAGATATTCAAAATACATATGAATTTACACATTATTACATTACATAGTAGCAACTGTAATTTCCTTGGCGCTGTTCACACGGGCTGTGGAAAGTTCTAGTGAAAAGATGTCAAGGAAATGTAGTAGACATTGAGGTATTCAGAGCTTATGTTGAGGCTTCCATCTGGTAACGAACATGATTTTTGCTGCAGTCAGTCCAGACAATCACACTGGTTTCTGGGGTACTATGATAGTCAGTGAAGAATTATTGTTTCGTAATAAGATATTCGGGAGACATGGGATGGTGGCCCAACTATGTTCGTTACAGAGATGGCAACTTGTGACCACAAAGTTTTCACATTCGGGCATCCCCACATTATATGCATATTCCAATGCTGTTGTGCTGTAGGATTCTGATGTGTGTTGGACTCACAGTGGCTGGATTTGGGTTTAACATGCAAGGCAGGACTTTGTCTCCCCCTGCTGGTCAAGTTACCTAACTATCATAATGTTGTCCCACTGTTCCAAGAACTTCCATGTAAATAGTCAGTTGACTGAATGTTAATGCTGATGTTTCTGTCCAGTTATAAAAAAAAATGGCTGGCTTACAAAATCTAAATACATTGGGATTCATGACATGAGCTGGTACACAAACAGAGTGCAATTGATATATGTACTGTATATTGTATAAATGTGTGGATCTTTAATTGTCATGTTGAGATTCAATGTTAAAATGAAAAATAAAGGACACAAATCATATGGAATGCTCTTTATTGGTCAGAAGTGAGAAGACTGAAGAAAAGTGGCATAAAACCTGCATAACACATTTGACTAAAACCAGATAGATATAAAATGGAATTATCCTCCAAAACACTGTGAAGTTAAGTGAATATAGCGCCATAGGGAGAATTACATAATAATGCATAGACAGAGACAACATTATCTCAAAGTAACAGACAGTCAAGTACAATCATGTGAAATGCTGATTGCATGGACATTTTATATAGTCTCTGACTATATAAAATATTGAGAAATTGGGGAAATCAACATGTAGGTCAAGGTAACACTCAAAGCTGTCCTGTCACCCTCAGCCTACTTTATGAACATACTTTGAATACATTCTGTATTCCACAAGTTTCCCCTCAACATACTGGGTGTAATTTGACTGACTTGAGTTTATACTGTAGCTGTACAGTACATGAAACAATTTGTCAGTAGTTTCACCCTATATCTTTTTGCTCATCGCTTTAATATTTGGTCCGCATGAGAATAACATAAAAACTAAGGAGCTATGGGGCAAAAAGACTGGAATACAATATCATCTAACACTTTTGCAAATCATTCAAGGTCAATATATATTTATTTAAGTGAGTTTAAAAAGAATTAAGTTAAATAACCCAAAATATCTTAACATAAAAATCTTCAATATTGCTAATTACAAGGAATATTTTCATCTATTGAATATATCTCAAATAATAAAAACTATGTTTTTGGAATAAACTTTACCTGTACTCTTGATCTAGTAAATAATTCATAAAGTGAAATACTCTACATCTATTTTCTTTGCATATGGCTTTCATATAGCATGGCGGTGACGTGCATAGAAGTGTTAGGAGAAAGAGGGGATTGAGAGAGAGAGAAAGAGAGAGAGATTCTAGGACTTGGTAGATAATAATGGACAGAGAGAGGAAGCCTGCACTCAAGGCCTGCAGAGCTGAATGGGAATGATTGAACAAGACAAAAAATACATCCCGAAGTAACACAACAATCCTTGGCTCACTTATTATCAAAGAAATGTCCATTTCTGGTAATTTACTGGGAAAAAAGCCAAATAGGTCTAAAATATCAAACCTTAAATAAACTCTTAGATAAGGGATTGTTTTGATAGTGTCACCTAAAAAGGTTTTGATTTGGCAACCAAACACTTATCCGAGGTTTAAGTCTCTCAAATGACAGATTCTTACTAGCAATGGTTACAGTATTGTCTGTTTCTGTGTGTGTATGTTTGTGTGTGTGTGTGTGCAGTATGTGTAATAGCATCCATGTGACAGGGGCAGGCAGAAACCCCTCCCCCCCGACCCTGTTACGCCCAGGAACCAGCCTGGACCTCGCCTAGTTATCGTTCCCAAAGACGGTGTTGAGCTGCTGGGTGACCCTGATGAAGGTGGTCCTGCGGCTGAGCTCCTTGAGCTTCCCTGCGCCCACGTAGGTGCAGGTGGAGCGGACCCCACCCAGGACGTCGCGTATGGTTACGTCCACGGGACCCTTGTAGACCACCTCCACCGTCTTCCCCTCAGATGCCCTGGGAGAAGAACAGGGAACGTTTTAGTCAACTCTTAAGCCTAATGTATGTATACAGTTATGAATTGTGGGGATGCACACGTCTGCATATTTCTTCTACCCAACGCAATTTTGCGTAGCTACTTTTAGTTCCATGAGTACGTACGCGGGATATAAACTAGTATTTCTGCTTCAAGTTTGACTAATATTCTTTTTATTAGATAATGCCAAGAGTGTGCAAAGCTGTCATCTAGGCAAAGGGTGGCTACTTTGAAGAATCTAAAATATATTTTGATTTGTTTAACACTTTTTTGGTTACTACATGATTCCATGTGTTATTTCATAGTTTTGATGTCTTCATTATTATTCTACAATGTAGAAAATAGTAAAAATAAAGAAAAACCCATGAATGAGTAGGTGTTCTAAAACCTTTGACTGGTACTGTGTGTACAGGATACACATGGTATACACCATCTAACCAAATGCTTACTTGCAGGTTCCTTCTTACCAATACAACAATAAGAAATAAGAAAAGATAAGAAAACAAACATAAAGTAAATGTCTCAGTAGAATAGAACAAACACTTTAGCATAAGTAAAATACAGGAAAGCACAATTTATAGTCCAATATTGAGTAACATCTCAGTAACATCTCTGACCTGTACTCGGCCACGCCCCCGGCGTGTCTCTTCATGGCCGTGTCGGAGCTCATGCCGTAGAACAGCTTGTACTTCTTCCCGTTCTTCTCGATGACCTCGCCCCCGCTCTCTGAGTGGCCGGCCAGCATTCCACCCAGCATCACAAAGTCCGCCCCCGCGCCTGTCAGTCACACACAACCACAGCTGAGAAAACCCAGTCAGGGTCAGACACATTCCCTTGGGACCATCACACGACGTCCTAAGAACCCAGCTGGGGTCGGACAATCCTGGGAACTAGACAAAACCTCCAGGGGACCATGACACAATATCCTGACAACTTTACGCGACCATTTTAAAACGTCCCGGTGACATCCTAACGACTCATTACTGATAGCAGGGTTGTCAGAACCTGGCTATGGGCTGCAGGGGGGAAAGTGTAAGGTTAGCGTGAGACAACAAATGCACTTTTCTATATTCAAGGAGAGAAAGAGACAAAGAGCTAGACTGTTGTTTTACTATTAAACTCAATACTATCATTGTTTTACATTTCGTAAAGCAGTTAGTGTTTCATAACCAGGCAAAGCTAAATAGTAGGCTAGTGACTGGTGGTTATGGAGAAGTAAGAGCATCGCTGACGCGATGTCTAGCAGAGCCTGCCTGCTTGTCTGCCCACACTCATCGCTTGCTCCCCCGCAGCTCACCAGCTGATGTAGGTTGTGTGTGGCACTTCCTTCCCACTGTTAGAGAACGGAACCCTCGCTGCTCTGCGCACCCAGTGCTGCTAATATTCTACTTATCATAGTAGCTTATCCAGCCCAAAGTGCAAATACAAGGCACTAGAAGCCAAGTCTGAGTCATAAATGGTTGAGTCCAAGTCCGAGTCACCAGTGGTTGAGTCCAAGTCCGAGTCACCAGTGGTTGAGTCCAAGTCCAGTCACTAGCCCTGAAAATGTGTTGTAGTACTTGAGTCCGAGTCCTGGACCTGAGTACTACAACACTGGCTGTAGAGTCTCTGTAGTCTGATTCAAGTAAGCACTGTATGCTCTGTGAGTTGAAATGTTACATTCTACTGCTACAAAACTCACCAAAAGCCTTGGAGACGTCACCAGGGCAAGTGCACCCACCATCCTTTATGAGAGAGAAAGAAGAGGGAAGAATAAGATACTATGGGTCTTCAGGTGAAGTCTTTATATATTCAACCATCTTGGTATGTATATCACGGTGTTGAGCCAAAGACAGCCAAAGACTGTTGAGCCAAAGACAGCCAGAGACTGTTGAGCCAAAGACAGCCAAAGACTGTTGAGCCAAAGACAGCCAAAGACTGTTGAGCCAAAGACAGCCAAAGACTGTTGAGCCAAAGACAGTTGAGCCAAAGACAGCCAAAGACTGTTGAGCCAAAGACAGCAAAAGACTGTTGAGCCAAAGATTGTTGAGCCAAAGACAGCCAAAGACTGTTGAGCCAAATACAGCAAAAGACTGTTGAGCCAAAGACAGCAAAAGACTGTTGAGCCAAAGACAGCCAAAGACTTTTGAGCCAAAGACAGCCAAAGACTGTTGAGCCAGAGACAGCCAAAGACTGTTGAGCCAGAGACTGTTGAGCCAAAGACTGTTGAGCCAAAGACTGTTGAGCCAAAGACAGCCAAAGACTTTTGAGCCAAAGACTGTTGAGCCAAAGACTGTTGAGCCAAAGACTGTTGAGCCAAAGACAGCCAGAGACTGTTGAGCCAAAGACAGCCAGAGACTGTTGAGCCAAAGACAGCAAAAGACTGTTGAGCCAAAGACAGCCAGAGACTGTTGAGCCAAAGACAGCCAGAGACAGCCAAATACTTTTGAGCCAGACAGCAAAAGACTGTTGAGCCAAAGACAGCCAGAGACTGTTGAGCCAAAGACAGCCAGAGACTGTTGAGCCAAAGACAGCCAGAGACTGTTGAGCCAAAGACAGCAAAAGACTGTTGAGCCAAAGACAGACAAAGACTGTTGAGCCAAAGACAGCCAGAGACTGTTGAGCCAAAGACAGCCAAAGACTTTTGAGCCAAAGACAGGCAAAGACCTTTGAGCCAAAGACTGTTGAGCCAAAGACTGTTGAGCCAAAGACTGTTGAGCCAAAGACAGCCAGAGACTGTTGAGCCAAAGACAGCCAGAGACTGTTGAGCCAAAGACAGCAAAAGACTGTTGAGCCAGAGACTGTTGAGCCAAAGACAGCCAGAGACTGTTGAGCCAAAGACAGCCAGAGACAGCCAAAGACAGCCAAAGTCTTTTGAGACAGACAGCAAAAGACTGTTGAGCCAAAGACTGTTGAGCCAAAGACAGCCAGAGACTGTTGAGCCAAAGACAGCCAGAGACTGTTGAGCCAAAGACAGCCACAGACTGTTGAGCCAAAAGGATGTAAGTGTATAACAAGGGATGCACGATATGTTGGTGAACATATTGGAATCGGACGATATTAGCTATCGGCATCGGCCTGATGTCTAGTTTAACGCTGATGTGCAAAACCAATGTCAAAGCTGACGTGCATACCTAATATAACGTAGGTAGATGATGTGCATACCTAATATAACGTAGGTAGATGATGTGCATACCTAATATAACGTAGGTAGATGATGTGCATACCTAATATAATGTAGGTAGATGATGTAATGACGCCACGAAAAATACAGTGCTACACAGAACAAAAACAGAAAAATACTAAGCGCACTCTTCCAACAACTAAACAAGTTCAAGTCGAGCAGTCATTTGAAAGAGTACGAACATTTCAGTGAGACAACTCAAAGGCAAAATGTATTAACGCCAAGATAATGGAATTCATTATGCTACTTGCTATTGGCGTCACGACTGACATTTGGACCAGCGATGTCAGCCCCATGAGAATGTTGAGTCTGACAGCACAGTGGGTCGACGAGGATTCGGTACTGAGGAAAGATGTATTGCTCAAGAATGTGCTGGTTCTCATACTGCTGCCGCCATTTGAATGACATTTGAGAACATGAACATACTCCTAGCGCCATTCAAACCACTAACTCAAGAAATAAGCTCATCAACAGCGTCTGCAACAGACGTGATACCCTCTGTCATGGCATTGAAACGCTCAACATAACTGCAGACAGACCGTAGGGTTAAAATGTACAAAAGTACCCGAGGATGTGAACAAGTGATTCAGTGGCATTCTCTCTGAGCCTCTTAACTGTGTCACCACCATGCTCCATGCTAGGTACAAGGACTGCTACTTCAAGGCAGACAAGAAACAGGGTTTACATGAAATGTTACATACACAGCTGGACAAGATGGAAACAGACAGAGTAATAGTGCGCACCGAGGAAGAGAGGCCACGGACAGACAGAGCTGAAACTTCACTGCTTGACATGTATGATGAAATCCTGGTTGAGAATGAAACGACTGAACAAATGAACAACGAATCAGCACAGCAAGTAAGTGAAAGAAATAGGTTTTGATGATCTTTTCCTGGTAATGGGGACATACATAAATGCCAACAAAATAACTTTTTGGTCAGTGTGGTGTGGTGTGTAACCTTTAATTAACTAGGCAAGTCAGTTAAGAACAAATTATTATTTACAATGACGGCCTACCCCGGCCAAACCCGGACAACGCTGGGCCAATTGTGCGCTGCCCTACGGGACTCCCAATCACGCCGGATGTGATACAGCCTGGATTCGGGGACTGTAGTGACACCTCTTGCACTGAGATGCAGTGCCTTAGAACGCTGCATCCATGTGTGTGTGTTAACTATTTAACTGTACTAAAATGCTTAAAAGGCTGCTAAAATTTAAAATAACGCTATCGGGTTTTTTGGCAAGGAAAATATTGGATTTCAGGCCAAAATGTCATATCGGTGCATCACTATGTATAAAATAACAATGCATGTATAATAACAATGGAGGCTTACAGAGATGATGTGTCCACCCAGGCCGTGGGCAGCATCTGCACACTCGATCACAGCGCTCAGCTGGGGATAGCCCACCCCGGTCTTCTTACGGGTGGTGCACACAGACCCTACACACAGACAGACAGTTAGGAGGTTATGAGTATGACCACACTAAGACCCCAGTTCAATCAATTGCAGAAGAGGTATGAGGAATGACGATCCAGCAAAACCACAATGTGCCAAAGTCACCCGGGTGAAAACATCACCTGGTCCAATGCCCACTTTGATGATGTCAGCGCCGGCGAGGATCAGCTCCTCCACCATCTCCCCGGTAACCACATTCCCTGCCTGTGGCAAAGACAACACAGTCCCTTTCAGTGTCTTAGATGGTGCACTAGTATAATGCACTACTTTTGACTAGAGTCTTATATGGGCTCAATTGACACCCTACGTGCACTACTTTGACAAGAGCCCTCAGGAATAGTGATTTGAAATGTATAAATTGTATAAATACTGCAGGCATAATCACATGCTCATAATCACAAGTTTGCACACTATAAAGAGAGCATAGAGGGGTCACTGACCATGATGGTGTGTGTTGGGTACTTCTGACGCACGTCTTTGACAAAGTGGACAAAGTGCTCTGAGTAGCCATTGGCCACATCCACACAGATGTACTGCAGCTGAGGCACAGCGGCTAGGATCTCACCCAGTCTGTCAAAGTCCCCTTCACCTGTCCCTGTGCTGACTGCCACACTCTGAGAGAGAGAGAGAGAGAAAGGGAGAACGAGAGCGAGATAAACACATCATGAAAAGTTTGGCAAAGTAAGATTCTTGTCTTATAGGGTACTATGTAAATGATATCCCAGACAGCATTGCTTTACTGTACCTGTACACATTCTTGATTCTTTGTTGCAAACTCCTTCCAGTCATCTACTGAATAGTGTTTGTGAATGGCAGTGAAGAGAGTGAACTGGGGGGAGAAAGAGAAATGTGTTTGTTAAACACCTTTAAGTGCATAAAATCTATGGGAACAGATACATCTAATAAACATAGATTTGGGCTCCACTTTCTCTGTGAGCCAGAAGGGGATATTTGAGTTGTTTAGTATTAGAAAGTATGAGTGAGGATGGTGAATTCTGATTGAAGCTATTTTGTTGTTTTTGCTTGTTGCCGTTTATAACACAATATGTATGTCTATACCTTGGATAACGCCAGGGCCATCTCGAAGGTGCTTGTTGCCGTTTATAACACAATATGTATGTCTATACCTTGGATAACGCCAGGGCCATCTCGAAGGTGCTTGTTGACGTTTATAACACAATATGTATGTCTATACCTTGGATAACGCCAGGGCCATCTCGAAGGTGCTTGTCGCCGTTTATAACACAATATGTATGTCTATACCTTGGATAACGCCAGGGCCATCTCGAAGGTGCTTGTTGCCGTTTATAACACAATATGTATGTCTATACCTTGGATAACGCCAGGTCCATCTCGAAGGTGCTTGTTGCCGTTTATAACACAATATGTATGTCTATACCTTGGATAACGCCAGGGCCATCTCGAAGGTGCTTGTTGCCGTTTATAACACAATATGTATGTCTATACCTTGGATAACGCCAGGGCCATCTCGAAGGTGTTTGTTGCCGTTTATAACACAATATGTATGTCTATACCTTGGATAACGCCAGGGCCATCTCGAAGGTGCCAACGGTGTCCATGTTGGCTGCAACTATGGGGATTCCTCTGTAGCTTCCCTTGGAGTTCCTGAAGGTGTAACTTCTCATCAGGTCCACCTGGGGGAGAAGGAGAAACAGACTTAGACAGAGAGACAAACAGAGAGACAGACAGATAGAGAGAGACAGACAGAGAGAGACAGACAGACAGATGGAGAAAGACAGATAGAGAGAGACAGAGAGAGAGAGAGAGACAGACAGAGAGAGAAAGACAGATATATAGAGAGAGACAGACAGACAGAGACAGACACAGAGAGAAAGATAGATAGAGACAGAGAGACAGACAAGAGACAGACAGATAGAGAAAGAGAGACAGACAGAGAGAGAGACAGACAGAGACAGAGAGAGATAGACAGATAGAGACAGACAGACAGGGAGACAGACAGATAGAGACACAGACAGACAGGTGGAAGGTAGAGAAAAAGGCACCAACATTGAAGAGTGATATACTGTGTTTGGAAAATGACACTACTGGTACAAACTGGTCATTGAATAGAATAGAACAATACTGTAGACAAATTAGTACATTACTGGAAAAAGGAAGGAGTTATGCACCTCACTACGGGACTTGAGTGTGCTTCGTTTCGGACGGAGGAGCACATCCTTGAAGTCCAACTTGATGTCATTCTCAATGCGAGGCATTTCTGCTTCTGGTTATCGGTGGTAGGAACACGTTATATCTTCTTCTGATCGGTCTGCAATGGGGTCGACAAAACGAACAACAGTATAGAACGTGCGCAATAGCACAGAACAGGCTGATTCACTTTAACCCACACACAAAAAAACAAACAACCAAACACACACACACACACACACACACACACACACACACACACACACACACACACGAGGGCTATCATGTGATAAACGCTAGAGATCGTGAACAATGAGCGCCTTACAAATAGGACACAGAAAACATTAGAGTAAGCACATTTTCAAGGTTCCATGAGGGTCTGTTCACTCATAAAAATGGTAGTAGACGGGGACTGTTCAAAGTTCCATGAGGGTTCCTTGTGGGCCTGTTTACTGTCGCGACAGTAGTGCGAGGAAAAATACCCCATTTTAAATGTTGCATAACTAAGATACACTTAAGATACTTACAATATCCAAATCGGTAATAATGTAATAGTAATACATTAATTACAGATCATTTAGCTAAAGCTGGTCATATAAGGCCTAATAAACTAGCTACTCGAAAAATCTAGTCAATATGGGCTATCATGCTGTCACTGTCTCCATGGTCCAGTCAAAATTCAAGGTTGGCAAATATTTAATTAAAACCGTCAAAAGAGGTTAAAGACCCTAGATCTGTACGTACGGTTAATCATATTTCTTCTCTACGAAATGAGGAACAAACTACTTACCTTTATGAAATGTATGATGAATATTTCTTATATCAGCAGAACGCTTCCGTTACAAATGCGAGGCAGGAATGTTTAAGAGGGCGGGTCTTTACTGTAAAGCTATTCGTGTAGTTCTATAATTCGGGTATCTGTGCTTTTTCTGTACAGTGGAGGTTGAGAAAAGACTACAAATAAAGACTTTACGTCACTCCTTAGAGTCTACTATATTGTAGGTTTTACCACTAGTAATGGGGCTACCTCTAGAGATTTCTCGAACACTAAAATATGTAAATACACATATTTTTATCTAATAAAAAATGTTGATGGAGAAAACATCTCCTCGAAGTACCAACGCACATAGCGGAACCTGTTATTGTGAGCAACGTGAATAGTGGGACCTATCTTTGAGAAACACAGGACATTTTCGCAACCGAAAATTGGTAGAGAAATTTGCTTATGTTGTGATCTGGAAACCAAATTTAGCAGCTATTACACAGATACCGTATCAGTTATAATATCATTAATGTGTTTAGAAAACAAAATTAGTCAAAATGTTGATTAAAGTCAAGGTAAGAGAACGTCAGACACGGATATTCAGCCACTAGCAAATTAGCTAGTTTTTGCTTTTAATTCAGATGCTCAGTGCATACAATCAGTAGCAAGCTAGCTACCTACATGGGTCCATAACATAAGATTCGAATAATATAATATTTTACATGGCTACATAGATCATAAGTAACTGTCTTCTGCTGGTTATGAGTGGTCAAATAATAGATAATCCTGAACATGATTAAGTATTTTCTAAATGTCTTTCTCTCAGACCCTCACAGGGAAGGAAATTGAGATTGACATAGAGCCCACAGACAAGGTATGTATGTATGTACTTTTTCCAGTATTCCCTTTGTTCCTGATGTGTGTGTTTGTGTGTGTACACCATGCACTGATATTATGTGTTCATTGTGTGTATTCCGTTTGTCTCTGTCAGGTGGAGCGGATCAAGGAGCGAGTGGAGGAGAAAGAGGGGATCCCTCCTCAACAGCAGAGGTTGATCTACAGCGGGAAACAGATGTAAGCCACAGAGGCAATATCTTGGAAATAATCATGAGAAAAATGTAAAAAAGCTTATATGTTTCGGAAATCCCAGTCCTAGGGCAACAGCACTGGAACATTGTTAATGTGGGAGGCAGCCCATTTGCCTTAGGTATACTACACCTCTACAAACATACTTTAGTCAGTGGTCAGATAACAACAGACATGAACATGATATTGTCCCATTCTTCCTAACATCCCCTTTTCCCCGCTGTGTCTTTCCCTCAGGAACGATGAAAAGACAGCGGCAGACTACAAGATCCAGGGAGGTTCTGTACTACATCTGGTCCTGGCACTGAGAGGAGGGGAGGTCCTCCACTGTCCCACGAGCCTTCTGCTCGCCTTGTAACCACCACGCTTGCCTTAGCCCCGGTTAGATGTTGCCCTTAGGCACAGATCTAGGATCAGCTTAACCCTCCTCAAATCCAAACCGTAATCGTTATGGGCGACAAATGCAAAACGGACCTTGGATCAGTGATTGTGGGCAACTTCAGCTCTATCCCCTTGGAACCGGCCAATGTCGACCTTCTCTGAGACATATTACAACTGTAACGAGGTGTTGTCCTTTTGTGTTGGGAGGATCGCCATGTCAGCATTCTCTCTTGTCCCTTCCTCGTTTGAGAGCATCAAACTGATGCAGATGTTACGTTTATAATGCGTGACAGTGTGAGAAAGTATTATTCTGTATAGAGATAGATTCATGTAATGGTTTAGTTTGTCATTAAAACATCAGTTATCCGCGATGGATGTTGCATTGTCATTAATGATGTGTTTAATGTTATGGGACTGCTTTGTAGGAAAAATTCAAACACCACACCAGTCAACAACAATTATTTTACCCTAGTATAATAATCTCTTGTTACTGTAGCTATGTACATTCATGCTGGATCTCACAAAAATAATCCATAAGAGACAGGAGGTTGGTAGAAAGTTAAACAGTTCTCTTTGAAGTACAGTGCCTTGCGAAAGTATTCGGCCCCCTTGAACTTTGCGACCTTTTGCCACATTTCAGGCTTCAAACATAAAGATATAAAACTTTATTTTTTTGTGAAGAATCAACAACAAGTGGGACACAATCATGAAGTGGAACGACATTTATTGGATATTTCAAACTTTTTTAACAAATCAAAAACTGAAAAATTGGGCGTGCAAAATTATTCAGCCCCTTTACTTTCAGTGCAGCAAACTCTCTCCAGAAGTTCAGTGAGGATCTCTGAATGATCCAATGTTGACCTAAATGACTAATGACGATAAATACAATCCACCTGTGTGTAATCAAGTCTCCGTATAAATGCACCTGCACTGTGATAGTCTCAGAGGTCCGTTAAAAGCGCAGAGAGCATCATGAAGAACAAGGAACACACCAGGCAGGTCCGAGATACTGTTGTGAAGAAGTTTAAAGCCGGATTTGGATACAAAAATATTTCCCAATCTTTAAACATCCCAATTACAGTACAACGGTTTGATTTGTTTGATCGTAGCTAGCTAGCTACATAGCCGTCTTTGTATCTAAGACAATTGTGTAGTCTAGAGCGATTTTCTAGGTTAGCTAGCCAGCTATTGTCGTTCTTTTAACGTAACGTAACGCAATCAACACTGCTAGCTAGCCAGCTAGCCCCCGACTAGCAGCACTGTAGAAACTATTACAGTACAACGGTTTGATTTGTTTGATCGTAGCTAGCTAGCTACATAGCCGTCTTTGTATCTAAGACAATTGTGTAGTCTAGAGCGATTTTCTAGGTTAGCTAGCCAGCTATTGTCGTTCTTTTAACGTAACGCAATCATCACTGCTAGCTAGCCAGCTAGCCCCCGAATAGCAGCACTGTAGAAACTATTACAGTACAATGGTTTGATTTGTTTGATCGTAGCTAGCTAGCTACATAGCCGTCTTTGTATCTAAGACAATTGTGTAGTCTAGAGCGATTTTCTAGGTTAGCTAGCCAGCTATTGTCGTTCTTTCAACGTAACGTAACGCAATCAACACTGCTAGCTAGCTAGCTAGCCCCAAATAGCAGCACTGTAGAAACTATTACACTCGACGGAACGACTTGATTAGTGTAGTGTCAACATCGCAGCCACTGCCAGCTAGCCTACTCCAGCAGTACTGTATCATTTCAATCATTTTAGTCAATAAGATTCTTGCTACGTAAGCTTAACTTTCTGAACATTCGAGACGTGTAGTCCACTTGTCATTCCAATCTCCTTTGCATTAGCATAGCCTCTTCTGTAGCCTGTCAACTATGTGTCTATCTATCCCTGTTCTCTCCTCTCTGCACAGACCATACAAACGCTCCACACCGCGTGGCCGCGGCCACCCTAATCTGGTGGTCCCAGCGCGCACGACCCACGTGGAGTTCCAGGTCTCCGGTAGCCTCTGGAACTGCCGATCTGCGGCCAACAAGGCAGAGTTCATCTCAGCCTATGCCTCCCTCCAGTCCCTCGACTTCTTGGCACTGACGGAAACATGGATCACCACAGATAACACTGCTACTCCTACTGCTCTCTCTTCGTCCGCCCACGTGTTCTCGCACACCCCGAGAGCTTCTGGTCAGCGGGGTGGTGGCACTGGGATCCTCATCTCTCCCAAGTGGTCATTCTCTCTTTCTCCCCTTACCCATCTGTCTATCGCCTCCTTTGAATTCCATGCTGTCACAGTTACCAGCCCTTTCAAGCTTAACATCCTTATCATTTATCGCCCTCCAGGTTCCCTCGGAGAGTTCATCAATGAGCTTGATGCCTTGATAAGCTCCTTTCCTGAGGACGGCTCACCTCTCACAGTCCTGGGCGACTTTAACCTCCCCACGTCTACCTTTGACTCATTCCTCTCTGCCTCCTTCTTTCCACTCCTCTCCTCTTTTGACCTCACCCTCTCACCTTCCCCCTACTCACAAGGCAGGCAATACGCTCGACCTCATCTTTACTAGATGCTGTTCTTCCACTAACCTCATTGCAATTCCCCTCCAAGTCTCCGACCACTACCTTGTATCCTTTTCCCTCTCGCTCTCATCCAACACTTCCCACACTGCCCCTACTCGGATGGTATCGCACCGTCCCAACCTTCGCTCTCTCTCCCCCGCTACTCTCTCCTCTTCCATCCTATCATCTCTTCCCTCTGCTCATACCTTCTCCAACCTATCTCCTGATTCTGCCTCCTCAACCCTCCTCGCTTCCCTTTCTGCATCCTTTGACTCTCTATGTCCCCTATCCTCCAGGCCGGCTCGATCCTCCCCTCCCGCTCCGTGGCTCGACGACTCATTGCGAGCTCACAGAACAGAGCTCCGGGCAGCCGAGCGGAAATGGAGGAAAACTCGCCTCCCTGCGGACCTGGCATCCTTTCACTCCCTCCTCTCTACATTTTCCTCCTCTGTCTCTGCTGCTAAAGCCACTTTCTACCACTCTAAATTCCAAGCATCTGCCTCTAACCCTAGGAAGCTCTTTGCCACCTTCTCCTCCCTCCTGAATCCTCCTCCACCCCCTCCTCCCTCTCTGCAGATGACTTCGTCAACCATTTTGAAAAGAAGGTCGACGACATCCGATCCTCGTTTGCTAAGTCAAACGACACCGCTGGTTCTGCTCACACTGCCCTACCCTGTGCTCTGACCTCTTTCTCCCTCTCTCTCCAGATGAAATCTCGCTTCTTGTGACGGCCGGCCGCACAACAACCTGCCCGCTTGACCCTATCCCCTCCTCTCTTCTCCAGACCATTTCCGGAGACCTTCTCCCTTACCTCACCTCGCTCATCAACTCATCCCTGACCGCTGGCTACGTCCCTTCCGTCTTCAAGAGAGCGAAAGTTGCACCCCTTCTGAAAAAACCTACACTCGATCCCTCCGATGTCAACAACTACAGACCAGTATCCCTTCTTTCTTTTCTCTCCAAAACTCTTGAACGTGCCGTCCTTGGCCAGCTCTCCCGCTATCTCTCTCAGAATGACCTTCTTGATCCAAATCAGTCAGGTTTCAAGACTAGTCATTCAACTGAGACTGCTCTTCTCTGTATCACGGAGGCGCTCCGCACTGCTAAAGCTAACTCTCTCTCCTCTGCTCTCATCCTTCTAGACCTATCGGCTGCCTTCGATACTGTGAACCATCAGATCCTCCTCTCCACCCTCTCCGAGTTGGGCATCTCCGGCGCGGCCCACGCTTGGATTGCGTCCTACCTGACAGGTCGCTCCTACCAGGTGGCGTGGCGCGAATCTGTCTCCTCACCACGCGCTCTCACCACTGGTGTCCCCCAGGGCTCTGTTCTAGGCCCTCTCCTATTCTCGCTATACACCAAGTCACTTGGCTCTGTCATAACCTCACATGGTCTCTCCTATCATTGCTATGCAGACGACACACAATTAATCTTCTCCTTTCCCCCTTCTGATGACCAGGTGGCGAATCGCATCTCTGCATGTCTGGCAGACATATCAGTGTGGATGACGGATCACCACCTCAAGCTGAACCTCGGCAAGACGGAGCTGCTCTTCCTCCCGGGGAAGGACTGCCCGTTCCATGATCTCGCCATCACGGTTGACAACTCCATTGTGTCCTCCTCCCAGAGCGCTAAGAACCTTGGCGTGATCCTGAACAACACCCTGTCGTTCTCAACCAACATCATGGCGGTGGCCCGTTCCTGTAGGTTCATGCTCTACAACATCCGCAGAGTACGACCCTGCCTCACACAGGAAGCGGCGCAGGTCCTAATCCAGGCACTTGTCATCTCCCGTCTGGATTACTGCAACTCGCTGTTGGCTGGGCTCCCTGCCTGTGCCATTAAACCCCTACAACTCATCCAGAACGCCGCAGCCCGTCTGGTGTTCAACCTTCCCAAGTTCTCTCACGTCACCCCGCTCCTCCGCTCTCTCCACTGGCTTCCAGTTGAAGCTCGCATCCGCTACAAGACCATGGTGCTTGCCTACGGAGCTGTGAGGGGAACGGCACCGCAGTACCTCCAGGCTCTGATCAGGCCCTACACCCAAACAAGGGCACTGCGTTCATCCACCTCTGGCCTGCTCGCCTCCCTACCACTGAGGAAGTACAGTTCCCGCTCAGCCCAGTCAAAACTGTTCGCTGCTCTGGCCCCCCAATGGTGGAACAAACTCCCTCACGACGCCAGGACAGCAGAGTCAATCACCACCTTCCGGAGACACCTGAAACCCCACCTCTTCAAGGAATACCTAGGATAGGATAAGTAATCCTTCTCACCCCCCCTTAAATGATTTAGATGCACTATTGTAAGTGGCTGTTCCACTGGATGTCAGAAGGTGAATTCACCAATTTGTAAGTCGCTCTGGATAAGAGCGTCTGCTAAATGACTTAAATGTAAATGTAAATGTAAGGAGCACTGTGCAAGCGATAATATTGAAATGGAAGGAGTATCAGACCACTGCAAATCTACCAAGACCTGGCCGTCCCTCTAAACTTTCAGCTCATACAAGGAGAAGACTGATCAGAGATGCAGCCAAGAGGCCCATGATCACTCTGGATGAACTGCAGAGATCTACAGCTGAGGTGGGAGACTCTGTCCATAGGACAACAATCAGTTGTATATTGCACAAATCTGGCCTTTATGGAAGAGTGGCAAGAAGAAAGCCATTTCTTAAAGATATCCATAAAAAGTGTAGTTTAAAGTTTGCCACAAGCCACCTGGGAGACACACCAAACATGTGGAAGAAGGTGCTCTGGTCAGATGAAACCAAAATTGAACTTTTTGGCAACAATGCAAAACGTTATGTTTGGCGTAAAAGCAACACAGCCCATAACCCTGAACACACCATCCCCACTG
Organism: Oncorhynchus masou masou; assembly: GCF_036934945.1. NCBI lineage: Eukaryota > Metazoa > Chordata > Actinopteri > Salmoniformes > Salmonidae > Oncorhynchus > Oncorhynchus masou. The sequence continues at coordinate 18,353,217 of NC_088234.1, read as the reverse complement.
TCAAACATGGTGGTGGCAGCATCATGGTTTGGGCCTGCTTTTCTTCAGCAGGGACAGGGAAGATGGTTAAAATTCATGGGAAGATGGATGGAGCCAAATACAGGACCATTCTTGAAGAAAACCTGATGGAGTCTGCAAAAGACCTGAGACTGGGATGGAGATTTGTCTTCCAACAAGACAATGATCCAAAACATAAAGCAAAATCTACAATGGAATGGTTCAAAAATAAACATATCCAGGTGTTAGAATGGCCAAGTCAAAGTCCAGACCTGAATCCAATCGAGAATCTGTGGAAAGAACTGAAAACTGCTGTTCACAAATGCTCTCCATCCAACCTCACTGAGCTCGAGCTGTTTTGCAAGGAGGAATGGGGGAAAATTTCAGTCTCTCGATGTGCAAAACTGATAGAGACATACCCCAAGTGACTTACAGCTGTAATCGCAGCAAAAGGTGGCGCTACAAAGTATTAACTTAAGGGGGCTGAATAATTTTGCACGCCCAATTTTTCAGTTTTTGAGTTGTTAAAAAGTTTGAAATATCCAATAAATGTCGTTCCACTTCATGATTGTGTCCCACTTGTTGATTCTTCACAAAAAAATACAGTTTTATATCTTTATGTTTGAAGCCTGAAATGTGGCAAAAGGTCGCAAAGTTCAAGGGGGCCGAATACTTTCGCAAGGCACTGTATGTCTCAGTAGGGCTCGGAGTTTCTCGGTCTGCTCACATGGTCAAGAAAAACATTTTGCGTCACTCATGTACAATAAGGTAGGTGGTGGGACTGACAGCTACAGTCAAAGATTTGACAGGTGTAAGAAATATGGTAATAGCTCACGCTTCCACTGTGATAGGCTAGGTGGAAGTTGCAGCAATCCTCTCAGATATCCAGAACTGCATAGGGCTTAACGGTCGATTTGGCCAACCACATGACTCCAACAGGGTCACCAGGAGGGATAGGCCAATGAAGTTGGAAGTCCCACCCGGTTGACTACATTAAATTGGTAGAAGCCCTCAATGGCACTGCCCATGTTAATACCTTTGTCCACAAGAGGCCTCTATCGTTATCTATGGCAAGGGGGGGTCAAATCCGGACCGCTGGGCACTTCAATCAGGCCCACAAGACACATTTCTATTGAATTTATCATTTAAAAAAATGTCTTACCCCTTTTTTCTCACCTATTTTGTGGTATCCAATTGGTAATTACTGTCTTGTCCCATTGCTACAACTCACGTACGGACTCAGGGGAGGCGAAGGTTGAGAGCCAAACCCTCACGATGCTGGGCCAATTGTGCGCCACCTCATGGGTCTCCCAGTCAGCTGTGACGTGGCCTGGGATCAAACCCGGGTCTGTAGTGATGCTGCAAGCACTGAGATGTAGTGCCTTAGACTGCTGCGCCACTCGGGAGGCCCCTGCAAATTGATTTTAACGAACAACTGGTCCCCCAAAAAATGCGGTCCTCTGTTGAATTTCAAAATCCCGATGTGGTCCTCGAGCCAAAAAGTTTGCCCACCCCTGATCTATCCAGTTGGTGAATGCAATATTCAGTGTGGCTTAAACCATTCTAGCATAGACAGGATGTGGCCAATGAATTACTGAGGTGTGTTTTGCATTATACAGTATATATTGATAAAGTACATAATCTACCTATTTTATTTATATGTTGCAATGCAACACACAGTGTCACGTTCTGACCATAGTTCTTTTGTGTTTTCCTTGTTTTAGTGTTGGTCAGGACGTGAGCTGGGTGGGCATTCTATGTTGTGTGTCTAGTTAGTCTATTTCTATGTTTGGCCTGATATGGTTTTCAATCAGAAGTAGGTGTTAGTCATTGTCTCTGATTGGGAACCATATTTAGGTAGCCTGTTTTGTTTTGGGTTTTGTGGGTGGTTGTTTCCTGTCTTTGTGTCTATGTGTCATGTCTTGTTATGTCTGTTCCTGTCCTTTCTCTTCATTCTCTCTCTCTGCTGGTCTTTTTAGGTTACCTTCTCTGTCTCTCATTCCTCAGCTGTTCTACATCTGCCCTAACTAGCTCTTTCACTCTTCCCCACCTGTTCTCTCTTCCCCCTCTGATTAGGTCTCTATTTCTTTCTCTGTTCCTGCTACTTTCAGTGTCTGATTCTTATTTGTGTTTTTTGATGCCAGAAGCAAGCTGTCGTCTCGTTTGCTTCCACCTTGTCCTGTCCTGTCGGAGTCTGCCTGGCAGGAGCATCCTGCACTATACTAACGTTCTTTTGTTCCGCTGACAACGTTGGAAGAGGATTTATGCCATTCCTGTATTTTCATTAAAGAACTCTGTTTTCTGTTAAAACCGCCTTTGGGTCTTCACTCAAGTTCATAACAGAAGAATCAGACCAAGAATGGACCCAGCGGCTCCGGACCCTTTTCACTCCGCCGTCGAGATCCAGGGAGCGATGCTAGGCAGACACGAGGAGGAATTGTCTGCTGCTCAACATGCCGTTGAGACCCTGGCCGTCCAAGTCTCCGACCTCACAAGACGGGTTCACCAACTCCACCTCGATCCACCGCCCACTTCCAGGGTTTCCGAGTCGCCGGAGCCCAGGATCAACAACCCGCCGTGTTACTCTGGGGAGCCCACTGAGTGCCGCTCATTCCTCACTCAGTGTGATGTGGTGTTCTCTCTCCAGCCCAACACTTACTCCAGGAGCGCAGCCCGCATCGCCTACGTCATTTCTCTCCTTACCGGACGGGCGCGTGAGTGGGGCACGGCAGTCTGGGAGGCGAGGGCTGAGTGTATTAACCAGTATCAGGACTTTAAGGAGGAGATGATACGGGTTTTTGACCGTTCTGTTTTTGGCGAGGAGGCTTCCAGGGCCCTGTCTTCCCTATGTCAGGGGAATAGATCCATAACGGATTATTCTATTGAGTTTCGCACTCTCGCTGCCTCTAGTGACTGGAACGAGCCGGCTTTGCTCGCTCGTTTTCTGGAGGGTCTCCACGTCGAGGTTAAGGATGAGATCCTCTCCCGGGAGGTTCCTTCCAGTCTGGACTCCTTAATAGCTCTCGCTATTCGCATAGAGCGACGGTTTGATCTTCGTCGCCGAGCTCGTGGAAAGGAGCTCACGTTCTCCGTTGCTCCCCTCTCCACATCACTGCCACCTGCCGCATCACTGCCACCCTCCTCCGCCGGCTCGGATGCTGAGCCTATGCAGCTGGGGGTATTCGCATCTCGGCCAAGGAGAGGGAACGGAGAATCACCAATCGCCTCTGTCTCTACTGCGGCTCCGCTGGTCATTTTGTCACCTCATGTCCAGTAAAAGGCCAGAGCTCATCAGTAAGAGGAGGGCTACTGGTGAGCGCAACTACTCAGGCCTCTCCTTCTGGATCACGCACTACCTTTCCGGTCCATCTCCGCTGGCCCGGTTCATCTGCTTCCTGCAGTGCCTTGATAGACTCTGGGGCGGAGGGCTGTTTTATGGACGAGACCTGGGCTCGGGAACATGACATTCCTCTCAGACAGTTAGGGGAGCCCAGGGCCTTGTTCGCTTTAGATGGTAGTTCTCTCCCCAAGATTCAGCGTGAGACGCTGCCTTTAACCCTCACTGTCTCTGGTAATCATAGCGAAACCATTTCTTTTTTAATTTTTCGTTCACCTTTTACACCTGTTGTTTTGGGTCATCCCTGGCTAGTGCGCCATAACCCTTCTATTAATTGGTCTAGTAATACTATCCTATCCTGGAATGTTTCTTGTCATGTAACCTGTTTAATGTCTGCTATCCCTCCTGTTTCCTCTGTCTCTTCTTCACAGGAGGAGCCTGGCGATTTGACAGGGGTGCCGGAGGAGTATCACGATCTGCGCACGGTGTTCAGTCGTTCCAAGGCCACTTCTCTCCCTCCACACCGGTCGTATGACTGTAGTATTGATCTCCTTCCGGGAACTACTCCCCCGGGGTAGATTATACTCTCTGTCGGCTCCCGAACGTAAGGCTCTCGAGGATTATTTGTCGGTTTCGCTCGACGCCGGTACCATAGTCTCCTCCTCCTCCCCCGCCGGAGCTGGGTTTTTTTTTGTTCAGAAGAAGGACGGGTCCCTGCGCCCATGCGTGGATTATCGAGGGCTGAATGACATAACTGTTAAGAATCGTTATCCGCTTCCTCTTATGTCTTCAGCCTTCGAGATCCTGCAGGGAGCCAGGTTTTTCACCAAATTGGACCTTCGTAACGCCTACCATCTCGTGCGCATCAGGGAGGGGGACGAGTGGAAGACGGCGTTTAACACTCCGTTAGGGCACTTTGAATACCGGGTTCTTCCTTTCGGCCTCGTTAACGCTCCAGCTGTCTTTCAGGCACTAGTTAACGACGTCCTGAGAGACATGCTGAACATTTTTGTTTTCGTTTACATGGACGATATCCTGATTTTTTCACCGTCTCTCTCGATTCATGTTCAGCACGTGCGACGCGTCCTCCAGCGCCTTTTGGAGAACTGTCTTTATGTGAAGGCTGAGAAGTGCATTTTTCATGCCGCCTCTGTCCCTTTTCTCGGTTCCGTTATTTCCGCTGAGGGCATTAAGATGGATCCCGCTAAGGTCCAGGCTGTCATTGATTGGCCCGTTCCTAAGTCACGCGTCGAGTTGCAGCGCTTTCTGGGCTTCGCTAATTTCTACCGTCGTTTCATCCGTAATTTCGGTCAGGTGGCAGCTCCTCTCACAGCCCTTACTTCTGTTAAGACGTGCTTTAAGTGGTCCGTTTCCGCCCAGGGAGCTTTTGATCTTCTTAAGAATCGTTTTACATCCGCACCTATTCTTGTTACACCTGACATCTCTAGACAGTTTGTTGTTGAGGTTGACGCGTCAGAGGTGGGCGTGGGAGCCATTCTTTCTCAGCGCTCTCTCTCTGACGGCAAGGTCCATCCTTGCGCGTTTTTCTCTCATCGCTTATCGCCGTCAGAACGTAACTATGATGTTGGTAATCGCGAACTGCTCGCCATCCGCTTAGCCCTAGGCGAATGGCGACAGTGGTTGGAGGGGGCGACCGTTCCTTTTGTCGTTTGGACTGACCATAGGAACCTTGAGTACATCCGTTCAGCCAAACGACTTATTGCGCGTCAGGCTCGTTGGGCTCTGTTTTTCGCTCGTTTCGAGTTTGTTATTTCTTATCGTCCGGGCTCAAAAAACACCAAACCTGATGCTTTATCTCGTCTCTTCAGTTCTTCTGAGGTCTCCACCGACCCCGATGGGATTCTCCCTGAGGGGCGTGTTGTCGGGTTGACTGTCTGGGGAATTGAGAGGCAGGTAAAGCAAGCACTCGCTCACACTCCGTCGCCGCGAGCTTGTCCTAGGAACCTTCTGTTCGTTCCCGTTCCTACTCGTCCGGCCGTTCTTCAGTGGGCCCACTCTGCCAAGTTAGCCGGCCACCCCGGCGTTCGGGGTACGCTCGCTTCCATTCGCCAGCGTTTCTGGTGGCCCACTCGGGAACGTGACGCGCGTCGATTTGTCGCCGCTTGTTCGGTCTGCGCGCAGACTAAATCTGGGAACTCTCCTCCTGCCGGCCGTCTCAGACCGCTTCCCATTCCCTCTCGACCGTGGTCTCACATCGCTTTAGATTTTGTCACCGGACTGCCTTCATCAGCGGGGAGGACAGTTATTCTTACGGTTGTCGATAGATTCTCTAAGGCGGCTCATTTCATTCCTCTCGATAAGCTCCCTTCTGCTAAGGAGACGGCTCAGATCATTATCGAGAATGTTTTCCGAATTCATGGCCTTCCGTCTGACGTCGTTTCCGACAGAGGTCCGCAGTTCACGTCTCAATTTTGGAGGGAGTTTTGCCGTTTGATTGGGGCTTCCGTCAGTCTCTCGTCCGGCTTTCATCCCCAGTCTAACGGTCAAGCCGAACGGGCCAATCAGACTGTTGGTCGCATTTTACGCAGTCTTTCTTTTCGTAACCCTGCGTCTTGGTCAGAACAGCTCCCCTGGGCAGAGTACGCCCACAACTCGCTTCCCTCGTCTGCTACCGGTCTATCCCCTTTTCAGTGTAGCCTCGGGTACCAGCCTCCGCTGTTCTCATCTCAGCTCGCCGAGTCCTGCGTCCCCTCCGCTCAGGCTTTTGTCCAGCGTTGCGAGCGCACCTGGAAGGGGGTCAGGTCGGCACTTTGCCGTAATAGGGCGCAGACTGTGAGGGCCGCTAATAAGCGTAGGACCAAGAGTCCTAGATATTGTTGCGGTCAGAGAGTATGGCTCTCCACTCAGAACCTTCCCCTTAAGACAGCTTCTCGCAAGTTGGCCCCGCGGTTCATTGGTCCGTTCCGTATTTCCCAGGTCATTAATCCTGTCGCAGTGCGACTTCTTCTCCCGCGCTATCTTCGTCGCGTTCACCCGGTCTTCCATGTCTCCTGTGTTAAGCCCGTTCTTCGCGCCCCGCTCGTCCCCCCCCCATCCTTGTCGAGGGCGCACCCATCTACAGGGTTCGTAAGATTTTGGACATGCGCCCTCGGGGCCGTGGTCATCAGTACCTAGTTGATTGGGAGGGGTACGGTCCTGAGGAGAGGAGTTGGGTTCCCTCTCGGGACGTGCTGGACCGTTCGCTGATCGATGATTTCCTCCGTTGCCGCCAGGTTTCCTCCTCGAGTGCGCCAGGAGGCGCTCGGTGAGTGGGGGGGGTACTGTCATGTCTTGTTATGTCTGTTCCTGTCCTTTCTCTTCATTCTCTCTCTCTGCTGGTCTTTTTAGGTTACCTTCTCTGTCTCTCATTCCTCAGCTGTTCTACATCTGCCCTAACTAGCTCTTTCACTCTTCCCCACCTGTTCTCTCTTCCCCCTCTGATTAGGTCTCTATTTCTTTCTCTGTTCCTGCTACTTTCAGTGTCTGATTCTTATTTGTGTTTTTTGATGCCAGAAGCAAGCTGTCGTCTCGTTTGCTTCCACCTTGTCCTGTCCTGTCGGAGTCTGCCTGGCAGGAGCATCCTGCACTATACTAACGTTCTTTTGTTCCGCTGACAACGTTGGAAGAGGATTTATGCCATTCCTGTATTTTCATTAAAGAACTCTGTTTTCTGTTAAAACCGCTTTTGGGTCTTCACTCAAGTTCATAACATCTATGCACCAGATAGGACTGTTTTGGTTTGTGCATTGTTTTGTATTTTGTTCATGATAAGTTTCTCTTATTAAAGAACCATGAACTCTAACCACGCTGCATTTTGGTCCTCCTCTCCTTCCCAAGAAGAAAACCTTCACACACAGCAAGGCTACCACTGTGTATTCCTGAACCAACATTGAAGGCCGGCAGGCCTCTGTCTGGTCCAGGTAAAGGCAGGCAAGGACTCGGCAGAGGCTGCCTGCTTGGTTTAACAGATTAGATAAGGCAGTGATTGAGTAGTCTCGTTCTATGTGTTCTAAATCCCCTGGCAGATTGGGTAAAGAATCTGTCGATGTGTCCTTGAGCAAGGCACTTAACCCTAATCGCTCCTGTAAGTCGCTCTGTATAAGACCGTCTTCTAAAATGTACATTTCTGCAGTGATTGTGTATGTATAATATGGTTCTGTAAAAAGATGATTGTGAGATAATTGGCGTTAATGTTCCGAACACACATTGGTTTGAATGGTGTCAGCTATATTTATCTTTTATTCTTTTGAACTTAACATGGTATTTAGAGTACTATATAGGTAGAGAACATTGAACTGAACAAGACTAAATGTCAATCACTAAATGTTGATAAAAATGCAGATAGAACTGTTTAGTCTCAAACTTTCAACATGTAAAAATGTTGGCTAAAAGCGCCTACATCTCATCTAAAATCAGATTGCGTGACCAAGCAGAACTCTGAGATTACCATAATCTCTGAAATGATGTTATTACAATGTTATAATGATTTCTCATTATCATTTATCGCATAAGTGTTTAAAAGATGATTGTTCAACTGAAGGAAATAGCAAAACGGGGATACCATGTTTAAGTGCTATGCCTGTTATTCCTCGGTATTAAAACACACAAAAGCTACAAGATTGGGTTTAACATTGGGTTACCATGAATGTCTACAGTAGAAAGCGGTCGACCATGTGTAAGCGTCGTGATGTCATCCTGTTGTAATAGTAAAGCCATAATGCAGCTGAGGTAACTGAGATGGTGATGAGATAACGAAGCACGGTTACAATATGTCCATAAAGAGGATAACACTCCCACTTTAAATAAAACATCACTTTTTTCTGTGGTAACTTTCCATACAGTACGTCATGTGACATCTAGTGATATACAGGCACAAAACACATCTGTCACGCTACTTTCAAAGACATGGTAGACCTTTCAGAGCTACAGTATAGGCCTAAGATCCAGGCTGACTACATGGTAGACCTTTCAAAGCTACAGTATAGGCCTAAGATCCAGGCTGACTACATGGTAGACCTTTCAAAGCTACAGAATAGGCCTAAGATCCAGGCTGACTACATGGTAGACCTTTCAAAGCTACAGTTTAGGCCTAAGATCCAGGCTGACTACATGGTAGACCTTTCAAAGCTACAGTATAGGCCTAAGATCCAGGCTGACTACATGGTAGACCTTTCAAAGCTACAGTTTAGGCCTAAGATCCAGGCTGACTACATGGTAGACCTTTCAAAGCTACAGTTTAGGCCTTAGATCCAGGCTGACTACATGATAGACCTTTCAGAACAACAGTACACAGTAGCTACAGTATACATTTTGCAATTAAATGCAAATTAATTACTTAAAAATCATACAATGTGATTTTATGGATTTCTATTTTAGATTCCGTCTCTCACAGTTGAAGTGTACCTATGATAACAATTACAGACCTCTACATGCTTTGTAAGTAGGAAAACTTGCAAAAATCGGCAGTGTATCAAATACTTGTTCTCCCCACTGTATCTGCTATCCACATAGCAATCTGATGCCTCACGGACCATTTGATGACTTAACACACAACCATCGGTTGATGGGAAGGCAACATCCGCAACGTAGTTGACCTTGGAACTCAACCTTCCACCTCTGAACCGTGTGATCCTTAAATCTTCCCATGGACTAAACAGACTACAAGCCATACCATGACCTTTGACTTGTGATAGCACTGCAGAGAGCAAAATGTTCCTATACAAACTGGCTGATTTATCAGAAACCTGTATCTGTACATATTACCTTCACTGACCTGTCATATACTGGACAGTATGTGTGTCTAAGACCCAAATCCGTGTTTGCAACTGCATCCATGACATTCATCTTGTGTCTGTGTGATCATTAACGTTATGTCCAATGGTCAGTTAATGTGATTTTAGTGGGATTATTTGTGTCTGTGTGATCATTAACGTTATGTCCAATGGTCAGTTAATGTGATTTTAGTGGGATTATTTGTGTCTGTGTGATCATTAACGTTATGTCCAATGGTCAGTTAATGTGATTTTAGTGGGATTATTTGTGTCTGTGTGATCATTAACGTTATGTCCAATGGTCAGTTAATGTGATTTTAGTGGGATTATTTGTGTCTGTGTGATCATTAACGTTATGTCCAATGGTCAGTTAATGTGATTTTAGTGGGATTATTTGTGTCTGTGTGATCATTAACGTTATGTCCAATGGTCAGTTAATGTGATTTTAGTGGGATTATTTGTGTCTGTGTGATCATTGACGTTATGTCCAATGGTCAGTTAATGTGATTTTAGTGGGATTATTTGTGTCTGTGTGATCATTAACGTTATGTCCAATGGTCAGTTAATGTGATTTTAGTGGGATTATTTGTGTCTGTGTGATCATTGACGTTATGTCCAATGGTCAGTTAATGTGATTTTAGTGGGATTATTTGTGTCTGTGTGTATAAATGTATGAATGATTAAGACGTGTAGAGGAATGACATCTTCACTGCCCTTGACAGAGATCTTAAGATAAATTGGTTGATTCCCAGGAAGCCACCCCTCTAGAGAAACCTACCAAGGGCTCAATTCAATCCGTGATTTAAGTTTAAAGGTCATTTCCGATTGAGCCGACATACGCAGTGTTTACCGTGAACGCAGTCTCTGCGAACGCGGGGAACAGTGCCTTTTCATTGACATTTCGCTACAGTGCTGAACTTCCGCAATACGGATTGAATCGAGCCCTTATATAGTCTTAAGTGTTCATTGGCTGCATGATGATAAAGCAGTCGGAATGTCCTGAGAATTCCTCAAACTGGTCATACAAACTGTAGAAGAAGAGGAGTGTGTGTGTGTCTGTTCCAAAGGGCCAATAGCAAGGACATAGTGGGTATACTGGGCCACACAACCATCTATGTATACATTACAGTTCCCTGACAATAAACATATCATTCCTGGTTAATACAGGGGTGCAAATTTAAATCCCTGAAGGCTTTAACACCACATGTAACTGTACATGTATTTCATGTACCATGTGTTCCACTATAGGGCGGGCAGGTAGCCTAGCAATTAAGACCGTTGGGTCTGTAACCAAAAGGTTGCTGGTTCGAATCCCTTAGCCGACTACGTGAATAATCTGTCGATGTGCCTTTGAGCTAACTCTAATTGCTCTGGATAAGAGCACCTGCTAAAATGTAAATTATGCCAATGATTGTTTTTATATTATGATCAATTATATTTATTAAAACACCCCTAAATAGCACTATCAAACGTTTATAGAGTGGATTTATAGATCTGTTTTAATTTACAAAAATACTGAATTAACCTCATGATAGACATTGACATTAAAACACATTAAAACACAGGAACACTACTGGTTGGCCTCATTCACAACATTACAGCTTTGCTACACATGATTAAACTTGTGTCAATTTTCTCCACGGAGGTTCACGTGTGTTTGTGTGCATGTGAGTTTGTACATGTCTGGTCAATATTGCGGAGAACCCTACTCAAAATGCTCTTCAGAGTCTGCTAGCCTACCCCTATATTTTTCAAGACTTCTCTGTTTGTTAGTATCTGTAAAGGTTTAGCACTGTAGTCAGTCTGTACTGCGAGTCTTTCATGGAGCAGGCGGTCCATCTGTAGAGTTGATTGTCTGTCTTTAATGAAATCTTGTCCAGTAAAATGAAGTCACTGAGTCAAAGTGGAATATTCAAAATGGCCACTCCATTCTTTTTCCAAATGTTTTCTTAGCTCTTTAAAAATATCAGAATAAAATAATCTGTCAACATCAATGATAACAAAAATAGACCAATACCTAAGTACAGAATATATCAGAATTAGAGCGATAAAAGAGTTGATTTTGTACCAGGCAAGGATCTGACAGGCACTGAACCCCATAGGCTCTTAAATGTATATCTCCGCTGTTGCATGATGTTGAATAGAAAAAAACCACACACTAAAACTAACATAATAAAACTAAAATAATAACAATGACACATGATATAAACAATTATCACAGATATAAAATACATTTTGGAATCACAGTTGTTAAAATTTAAAAAACACAGAGAGTATTTAGTGTATTTGACATAGAACATGAAATGAATTGATATTAATTTGATGTTTTTGACGATCAAAAAATCCAGCTTTGGTGTGTTTTCAGTAAGACAAGGCAAATTCAAAAGGTGTCAAAAAAGAAACGCAAACTGACACAAGCAATATTGATGATGAATCTGCCACAGTACACTACGAGTACTTTAAAATGGCCGCCACTCTCACTCATGAAGTGTGCAGGGAGTGTGTGGAGGAAGATGAAAAAGAATAGGAGGGGGAAGAAAAAGAGGAATCCTTATTATTGTCAAGTGGGTAAATAAAAAAAAAACGAGAGGATGAAAAGAGGTGTGTATCTGTGAGTATGTCAGGTTGGATATGTCTTCTACAGTAAGCAGCATCGAAAGGAGGCACACTAACATGTAATGACCAGATATAGTTCTATAATCTCCCCTCTCCACTAAACGTTTATCTCCTCCTCCTTCCCACCCCCTCCCACCTCCATCTCCTCCGTTTCTCTATTTGGCACAGCATTCGTGATTGAAACAAAGCTACAATTAGACTTCTGAACACATTAAAATAACAGTGTGTGTCACTGAATGTTTCCAAGTCTGTGAGTGTGTGGGTGTTAACTCCCCTCTGCCATAGTGATATACCTGAAACTTTGACTACCTCAACGAGAGTGTGTTTCTCTGAGTTTGTGTGTGTCTGTGTGTGTATGGTGAGGCGTTGGGTGTTGGGGGGTTAGTCAAGGTGTGTGTTCAGCAGTCTGCAGACTTTTGTGTCTCGCCGTCCTCCTGCGAGAGAGGAGCCCGCGACTCCTTCAGCTGCTCGCACTCCTCCCCGCTCCCTGCCTCCTCGCCTCCCTTCGTCTCCCCTGGATACACCACCACACAGAACTTCTGGCCCAGGTAGGTCATCTTGGCTGGAGAGAGAGAAGGGGAGAGGTTAGGGATACCAGTCTAGAGTACAACGCCCAGTAGATACAGAGAGAAGCCAAGGAAGTTAATACAGTGAAAGGAGTCATAGGGAAAAGAGCCACGAGTCAGAAGAAGAATCTGTGTTTGTAGTGATATCTTGTGAATCAACATTCATAATGTCACGTGACTAGAAAGCCAGTCATTTGAATAATAATAATAACAATGCTTTTGAAAGTTGAACGTCGCCACGATGTCACGCCCTGGTCTATATTTATTATGTTATCTTCATTTATTGGGTCAGGCCAGGGTGTGACATGGGTTTATTTGTAGTGTGTTTCGTCTTGGGGTTGTGTGGGGTGTATAGATTAGTCTATGGCTGCCTGAGGCGGTTCTCAATCAGAGTCAGGTGATTATCGTTGTCTCTGATTGGGAACCATATTTAGGTAGCCTGGGTTTCACTGTGTGTTTGTGGGTGATTGTTCCTGTCTCTGTGTTTGTTGCACCAGTCAGGGCTGTTTCGGTTTTCGACGTTTGTTGTTTTGTATTGTTGGTGTTTTTTCATCATTAAAGATGGATCGAACGAACCACGCTGCATTTTGGTCCGATCCTTATTCCACCTCTTCGTCAGAGAAGGAGGTAGAAGAAACCCATAACACACGAGCAGCACCGCAGATATTGAGATGAGCGAGATGCAAGACTTCGCTCTCACACAGTCGCACACACCCTGGTAGCCAGGGCACCAAAATGGCGGAGAGGTTGAGCCTCACACTTCAACGCTCTTTGTTGTTGTGGAACTTGACCCACTATAATGTTTACTTTCTGAAACTCTGTCATATTGCCGAGTCTACCTTTAAGGAAGTTCCAGGCCATCCTTGTCAATACGAAGTTATTCTTAACGGACTTGCCTGCTAAAATAAAGGTTAAATAAATAAATCAAGTTGAAGGAATTAGAACGAGGCTGCCGTACCAACGAAGTTGTTGAAGCACGCGGGCTTGTTGTCCCAGTAGACACCCAGGAAGTAGACAGGTACTCCAGTCAACATGATAGCCATACCGAGGCCACACACCACGGGCTCAGAATACAGGGAGAAGATGAGCAGGAAGGCCCAGAACAACAGATAGATCACAGGCCATGCCAGACTGATCTGTAGGAGGGAGAGAGACAGATGGTGGAGTCAGTCATTGTGCAAACCACAATAAGAATGCATATAGTAGGACCTCGAATACCTAGGGTCAGATTGACTAAACACTGAGAACATAACAAAAAGGTCAAATAAAAACGTGGGAGAAAGTCTAGCCCCTGTAGAACTTAATAGAACCCAATGCCAGGAATGGGTCTCCTAGGAAACTCACCCTGATTGGTCGGTGCATGTCGGGTTGCTTGATGCGCAACACAATCTGCCCGGCAACAGTGACCCCATAGAAGAGGTAGTTGATAAAGCCCACGTAGTTGATGAGGGTGTACATGTCACTGGTGCACAGCATCAGCAGGGTGGACAGACACTAGGGCAGGGAGGGAGAGATGGATAGAGAGAGAGAGAGGTTAGAGGGTATCAGATTGCTTGCTAGAAACTTCTCACTGGGCACAGACGTCAGTTTAACGTCTATTGAACTTTATATTTGTGGCGTGGACAGGGAAATTGGTAAACAGTCTGAGATAGAGAAGGACAGAGTTGGTACTCACAGTGAAGAGCAGAGCAGGGATAGGGGTGCAGCGCTTCACATGGATCATAGCCAGAAGACTGGGGAGGTGGCCCTCTCTGGCTCCAGCAAAGAACAATCTGTTATAGAGAAAGAGAGAGAAAGAGAGAGAGATAATCAGAATGAACACCAATTTAATCTGCAACACAAACTTGTTAAAGGAGAGATCAGCAGATAAACCCTGGTTGTTAAAGGAGAGATCAGCAGATAAACCCTGGTTGTTAAAGGAGAGATCAGCAGATAAACCCTGGTTGTTAAAGGAGAGATCAGTAGATAAACCCTGGTTGTTAAAGGAGAGATCAGCAGATAAACCCTGGCTGTTAAAGGAGAGATCAGCAGATAAACCCTGGTTGTTAAAGAAGAGATCAGCAGATAAACCCTGGTTGTTAAAGGAGAGATCAGCAGATAAATCCTGGTTGTTAAAGGATAGATCAGCAGATAAACCCTGGTTGTTAAAGGAGAGATCAGTAGATAAACCCTGGTTGTTAAAGGAGAGATCAGTAGATAAACCCTGGTTGTTAAAGGATAGATCAGCAGATAAACCCTGGTTGTTAAAGGAGAGATCAGCAGATAAACCCTGGTTGTTAAAGGAGAGATCAGCAGATAAACCCTGGTTGTTAAAGGATAGTTCAGCAGATAAACCCTGGTTGTTAAAGGATAGATCAGCAGATAAACCCTGGTTGTTAAAGGATAGATCAGCAGATAAACCCCGGTTGTTAAAGGATAGATCAGCAGATAAACCCCGGTTGTTAAAGGATAGATCAGCAGATAAACCCTGGTTGTTAAAGAAGAGATCAGCAGATAAACCCTGGTTGTTAAAGGATAGATCAGCAGATAAACCCTGGTTGTTAAAGGATAGATCAGCAGATAAACCCTGGTTGTTAAAGGCTAGATCAGCAGATAAACCCTGGTTGTTAAAGAAGAGATCAGCAGATAAACCCTGGTTGTTAAAGGATAGATCAGCAGATAAACCCTGGTTGTTAAAGAAGAGATCAGCAGATAAACCCTGGTTGTTAAAGGATAGATCAGTAGATAAACCCTGGTTGTTAAAAGAGAGATCAGCAGATAAACCCTGGTTGTTAAAGGAGAGATCAGCAGATAAACCCTGGTTGTTAAAGGAGAGATCAGCAGATAAACCCTGGTTGTTAAAGGAGAGATCAGCAGATAAACCCTGGTTGTTAAAGGAGAGATCAGCAAATAAACCCTGGTTGTTAAAGGGATGTTGACACTGACCGTGAGGAGGTGAAGAGGGATCCGTTTACCCCTCCGAAGGTAGACAGAGCTACAGAGATGGGCATGATCCATGACATCACTCCCAGCAGCTTTTCACCAAAAGTCTGGAGGGAGGGAGGGGAGAGAGAGGGAGGGAGGGAGGGAGGGAGGGAGAGAGAGAGGGAGGGAGAGAGAGGGGGAGCAAGAGAGGGAGGGAGGGGAGAGAGGGGGAGGGGAGAGAGAGGGAGGGGAGAGAGGGGGAGGGGAGAGAGAGGGAGGGGAGAGGGAGGGAGAGAGAGAGAGAGGGAGGGAGAAAGGGGAGAGAGAGGGAGGGGAGAGAGAGGGAGGGGAGAGAGAGGGAGGGGGGAGAGAGAGAGGGAGGGGAGAGGGGGAGAGGAGAGGGGGGAGGGAGGGAGAGAGAGAGGGAGGAAAGAGGGGGGAAGAGATGGTTAAACACACACTCAGACATTCAATGAACTGATGCATAGCGACATAAATATCACAAACATGTTTATATACTAAAATTGAAAAAAGAGTGGAAGATTGATAATTATTGATTGTGTTACTGTGATGCTACTACATGCTTCAATACTCAGTTTAATTTGAAGCGCATTAACTCTTAGTGACCAGAAGAGGCCGCCAGAGGCCTTTTGCAATACTGACTATGAATAAACCCAGAGCACGTTGGTCTTTCTGACAGGGTGGTGGGTGGAGCAACTCACCACGGCAACAGCGTTGGAGGCCAGCAGCTCCTGAGGACTCATGGCAGTGACGTAGGCGATGTTAGCAAACACGTAGACGAACGTCACCAAGGGGATGGAGATGAAGATGGCGCGAGGAAGATTCCTAGAATAGAGAGAGGAATGGAGGGATGGGGAGAAATAAGTAAAATATATATTATCTTTACCACTACCTACATGACAACATGTTATCTATTATCTTTACCACTACCTACATGTACAAATGACCTCGACTAACCTGACTCGGTACCAGGACCCCATGTACAGTGGGGCAAAAAAGTATTTAATCAACCACCAATTGTGCAAGTTCTCCCACTTAAAAAGATGAGAGAGGCCTGTAATTTTAATCATAGGTACACTTCATCTATGACAGACAAAATTAAAAGAAATAATCCAGAAAATCACATTGTAGGATTTTTAATGAATTTATTTGCAAATTATGGTGGAAAATAAGTATTTGGTCAATAACAAAAGTTTATCTCAATACTCAAAATGTTTTCTGTATGTCTTCACAATGTTTTCACACACTGTTGCTGGTATTTTGGCCCATTCCTCCATGCAGATCTCCTCTAGAGCAGTGATGTTTTGGGGCTGTTACTGGGCAACATGGACTTTCACCTCCCTTCAAAGATTTTCTATGGGGTTGAGATCTGGAGACTGGCTAGGCCACTCCAGGACCTTGAAATGCCCGTACGGTGTGTTTGGGATCATTGTCATGCTGAAAGACCCAGCCAAGTTTCATCTTCAATGCCCTTGCTGATGGAAGGAGGTTTTCACTCAAAATCTCACGATACATGGCCCCATTCATTCTTTCCTTTACACGGATCAGTCGTCCTGGTCCCTTTGCAGAAAAACAGCACCAAAGCATGATGCTTCCACCCCCATGCTTCACAGTAGGTATGGTGTTCTTTGAATGCAACTCAGCATTCTTTGTCCTCCAGTACGAGTTGAGTTTTTACCAAAAAGTTATATTTTGGTTTCATCTGACCATATGACATTCTCCCAATCTTCTTCTGGATCATCCAAATGCTCTCTAGCAAACTTCAGATGGGCCTGGACATGTACTGGCTTAAGCAGGGGGACACGTCTGGCACTGCAGGATTTGAGTCCCTGGCGGCGTAGTGTGTTACTGATGATAGGCTTGGTTACTTTGGTCCCAGCTCTCTGCAGGTCATTCACCAGGTCCCCCCGTGTGGTTCTGGGATTTTTGCTCACCGTTCTTTTAATCATTTTGACCCCATGGGGTGAGATCTTGCGTGGAGCCCCAGATCGAGGAGGATTATCAGTGGTCTTGTATGTCTTCCATTTCCTAATATTTGCTCCCACAGTTGATTTTTTCAAACCAAGCTGCTTACCTATTGCAGATTCAGTCTTCCCAGCCTGGTGCAGGTCTACAATTTTGTTTCTGGTGTCCTTTGACAGCTCTTTGGTCTTGGCCATAGTGGAGTTTGGAGTGTGACTGTTTGAGGTTGTGGACAGGTGTCTTTTATACTGATAACAAGTTCAAACATGTGCCATTAATGCAGGTAACGAGTGGAGGACAGAGGAGCCTCTTAACGAAGAAGTTACAGGTCTGTGAGAGCCAGAAATCTTGCTTGTTTGTAGGTGACCAAATACTTATTTTCCACCATAATTTGCAAATTAATTAATTAAAAATCCTACAATGTGATTTTCTGGATTTTCCTTTCTCATTTTGTCTGTCATAGTTGAAGTGTACCTATAATGAAAATTACAGGCCTCTCTCATCTTTTTTAAGTGGGAGAACTTGCACAATTGGTGGCTGACTAAATACTTTTTTGACCCACTGTATATAGCCTCATTATTGTTATGTCATTTTATTGTGTTACTTTTTATCACATTTTTTTTACCTTAGTTTATTTAGTAAATATTTTCTTAACTATTTATTGAACTGCATTGTTGGTTAAGGGCCCATAAGTAAGTATTTCACAGTAAGGTAACCTGTTCGGCACATGTGACAAATACAATTTGATTTGATTTAGTGCCCAACTTTTGACCAGAGCCCTAGGTGCCCTATAAAACACTGCGCTATAAAGGGAACAGTGTGCCATTTGGGAGGCAAGCGTGTACTAATTGATATGTGTTACACATAGCGGTCGACAAGATCCTCAGTGACGTAGTGACAGAGCCCTATGTGCCCTGGTCCAAAGTAGTGCACTACAAAGAGAACAGGGCGCCATTTGGGAGGCACTACTAATGGTAGTGTCTTACACATAGGGGTCGACCAGCTCCTCAGTGACGTAGTTGAGGAAGTTCCATCCCCCGTAGGCGAAGGAGCCTTGTAGAAAGGCCAGGGCTATCAGTCCCACGTCGTACTCCTGGAAGGGCTCGAAGGCATTCGCTGGCTCCAGCCAATAGTACTCTCCTGGAGGAGAAGAGGACCAGAGGCTTTAGAATTACGATTATGTAGGGTTGGGAGGAAATGTTCATCTGTTTGAAGTTGGTCAACTGCTGTTACAACAACGCAGATCAAATAACAAACTGCCAGGTCACACATTGCGTAACAATGAGGAGGTGTGTAACAGCAGACAGACAGACAGACAGACAGACAGACAGACAGACAGACAGACAGACAGACAGACAGACAGACAGACAGACAGACAGACAGACAGACAGACAGAGTATTGGTTTGTACAACATGTCTGCTTTGTAGCCCAACCCATCTGTCTGTCTTCTTTCCCCTGGCTCACCTTTTCGTTGGCATGCCAATATGAACATGACATGGCCCTCTCTCTCTCTCTCTCTCTCTCTCTCTCTCTCTCCCCCTTCCATCTCTCTCTGGCGGGTGACTCTCCCATACTCTCTCACCCATTATGTTCTAACACCAACACTCAGAATCCTCCTCTCCTCTCCTCTCCTCTCCTCTCCTCTCCTCTCCTCTCCTCTCCTCTCCTCTCCTCTCCTCTCCTCTCCTCTCCTCTCCTCTCCTCTCCTCTCCTCTCCTCTCTCTGTGTCCACACCCCTATTGTCTCTATCCGTCTCTCTCATAACTGAGCCTCACGACTGTTATGATAACTAAACCACAGAGACACGCTGGGATGGAAACTACATTAAAACCCTATTAGCTCTGTGAGTTTTACTAGAGGGAGGCTATGGCAACGTCTCAAATGGCACCCCTATTCGGGCGGCAGGGTAGCCTAGTGGTTAGAGCGTTGGACTAGTAACTGAAAGGTTGCAAGTTACAAGGTACAAATCTGTCATTCTGCCCCTGAAAAAACAGTTAACCCACTGTTCCTAGGCCGTAATTGAAAATAAGAATTTGTTCTTCTTCAAGTTAAATAAAGGTAAAATAAAGGTAAAATTAAAAAAAAATTAAAAAATGTAGCGTATTACTTTTGACCAGGGTCCATTGGGCTCTGAATAAAAGTAGTGTACTATATAGGGAATAGGGTACAATTTGGGCCCCAGACTTTGCGTCCCCAGTGACCCAGTGATGGGATGTGACTCTGTGTCTCTGGATGAAGAGAGAGATTAGAAAGATGCAGTGGCACAGATTGTGTAGGGACACACACACACACACACACGCACGCACGCACGCACGCACGCACACAAACACACACACGCGCACACACACACACACACGGAACCTAGTCCTACCCTTGCAGATCTGCACGATGCCCATGATAATGATGAGAGCCAGGGCCAGCAGCTTGCCGGCTGTGAAGATGTCCTGGACTCTGGTGGCCCATCGCACACTGGAGCAGTTCACCCACGTCAACAACACTGTGAGAGACAGAGGGAGTGTTATTATCGATTAAATATGAGTTATTTTACGTGTCAAGTTGAAGCCATGATGCTCCTGTACTGCGCGCGTCTGAGTGATGGAAGCGAGGAGAACAGGTCCCTGATGATCTTCTTGGCCTTCCTGAGACACCTGGTGTTGTAGGTGTCCTGGAGGGCAGGCAGTGAGCACCCAGGGGTGCGTTGGGTTGTGCGTACCACCCACCGTAGTGCCTTGCGGTCAGCGGCGGTGGAGTTGTCGTACCAGGTGTTTTTACTGTGACACTATAAGATAGACTTATAAAGCCACGAAAGCCTGTGGAATTCAATTGCGAGAAACATTACAGAGATCAACACAATACAATTCACACTGGGCGTTGTGTTCCATCCATTCATGTTCTCCGCTGCTCTCTGCTACATCAGGCTACTGAGAATAACAGAGGAATACAATGGTGATTCCCAGTACAATAAACAACACTGCAGACTGGAGGAATTCTCACCATACAATTCTCACCAAGTCAGTATAGAATTGTTGCTAACAATGCACAAAGGGAGATGCACAGTGCATAGCTACACTATATTCCCCCTCTGCTCTGCTCTGTTCTGGCCTTTTGAAGGCTTTATAACAGCAACCAGTGAGAGCATTGGACACATAGAGCAGGTAGCGGTGATTGCACTATAAATAACGATGTAAGGAGAGAGGGATAGAGGGAGAAAGAGACTGAGAAACAGATAGATATAGCAGTATAAGGTGGATGGACAAATAGAAAGAGGGCGAAGAAGGTGTGTGTGTGTGTGGGGGGGGGTTGTGTGTGTCTGTGTGTGTGTGTGTGTGTGTGTGTGTGTGTGTGTGTATGTGTGTGTGTGTGGATGTGGGTGTGGGTGTGGGTGGGGGTTACAGTAACACACATTGTGCTGCAACTGGCGTGACGTGTCATAAAAGGTGAAAGGCATGTACTATCACAATGAACTATGACCCCTCTCTCCTTGCCTATCAACTTCTCTGATACAATGACAACGACCACACCCCAACAGACACTGACTGGGCGTTCAGCCTGTCTGTTCTGCAATCTGTTGCACCTTCACGTTTGGGTAAAAATCTGCCGTTCTGCCCCTGAGCAAGGCAGTTAGCCCACTATTCCCCGGGCGCTGAATACGTGGGTATTGATTAAGGCAGCCCCCTGCACCTCTCTGATTCAGAGCAGTTGGGTTAAATGCGGAAGACACATTTCAGTTGAAATGATTCAGTTGTACAACTGATTAGGTGTCTCCCTTTTCTCTCCCTCTCAATACAGCACCACTGTACATTACATCAGGGCTAATGGAAGGGCCTGCGATAGGCCAGCGTCCTGTCCAGGGTGTGTACATCAAGCTGCCTCACGCTGCCTTGGCTACTTACTTACTAGGTTAATGCTAAATACGATGGTATTCAATTCTAGAGTGTAGTGGGGGTGGCAGGTAGCCTCCCGGTTAGCATTGCGCTAGTAACCAAAAGATTGCTAGTTTGAATCCCCCAGCCGACAAAGTGAAACACATGTCAATGTGCCCTTGAGCAAGGCACTTAAAGGAATAATCCAGTCAAAACCTATCTTTTGGTATTTTGTTCATTAGTCCGCTGTTGATACAGTCCCAAAATGTTATGCATGTCAGAAATCAAGTATTCAAGATAAAGCATTATCAAAAAGACAATTGTCACTTGTCACATCACCATGATGATGCAGAAGTATGTATTTTATTGGTGCAGACAGAAGTATGTGTTATTATTGGTGCAGACAGAAGTATGTATTTTATTGGTGCAGACAGAAGTATGTATTTTATTGGTGCAGACAGAAGTATGTATTTTATCGGTGCAGACAGAAGTATGTATTTTATCGGTGCAGACAGAAGTATGTATTTTATTGGTGCAGACAGAAGTATGTATTTTATTGGTGCAGACAGAAGTATTTATTATTATTGGTGCAGATAGAAGTATGTGTTATTATTGGTGCAGACAGAAGTATGTATTTTATTGGTGCAGATAGAAGTATGTATTTTATTGGTGCAGACAGAAGTATGTATTTTATTGGTGCAGACAGAAGTATGTATTTTATCGGTGCAGATAGAAGTATGTGTTATTATCGGTGCAGACAGAAGTATGTATTTTATTGGTGCAGACAGAAGTATTTATTATTATTGGTGCAGATAGAAGTATGTGTTATTATTGGTGCAGACAGAAGTATTTATTATTATTGGTGCAGATAGAAGTATGTGTTATTATTGGTGCAGACAGAAGTATGTATTTTATTGGTGCAGATAGAAGTATGTGTTATTATTGGTGCAGACAGAAGTATGTATTTTATCGGTGCAGATAGAAGTATGTGTTATTATCGGTGCAGACAGAAGTATGTATTTTATTGGTGCAGACAGAAGTATTTATTATTATTGGTGCAGATAGAAGTATGTGTTATTATTGGTGCAGACAGAAGTATTTATTATTATTGGTGCAGATAGAAGTATGTGTTATTATTGGTGCAGACAGAAGTATGTATTTTATTGGTGCAGATAGAAGTATGTGTTAATATTGGTGCAGACAGAAGTATTTATTATTATTGGTGCAGATAGAGGCAGCAGTCGGGTCGGAATAAGGTTGACAGGACCCTCTAACGACCCTGTTGTTGCACACATCACATTACACACACATCACATTACACACACATGACATCACACACACATGACATTACACACACATGACATTACACACACACACACACACACACACACACACACACACACACACACACACACACACACACACACACACACACACACACACACACACACACACACACACACACACACACACACACACACACACATCACATTACACACACATCACATTACACACACATCACATTACACACACATCACATTGCACACACATCACATTGCACACACATCACATTACACACACATTACACTAGAAATACCTCAGAGCTTATCTGTTCTGGTCAGTCTGCCAAGGAACAGAGACAGGCTACTCAGCCAGACAGAGACGGAGAGAGGAGGAGGAGAGGAAAAGGGGCTGGGGTGGGAGGGTTGTTCATAGTTTATCGTTGTAAAAGAGTGTATGGTGTTTAGCGGTTTGGGGAAAGGAAAGGGGGGTGGGGTGCGAGGGAAGGGGTAGGGGGGATGTATGGCCTGATCTGTGGATATGTTGTCAGCTGGTAACACACAGTTAGCTGGTCCCAGGTCTGTGCTGTTGCTCTACAATACAGAAGTTAACTAAAGCACATAAAGTGTAGATCTGGGATCAGGCTAACACAAACTGCGTCTACACTACATGGGAGTAGGAGCTGAGCAGTGTGTGTGTGTGTGTGTGTGTGTGTGTGTGTGTGTGTGTGTGTGTGTGTGTGTGTGTGTGTGTGTGTGTGTGTGTGTGTGTGTGTGTGAGCGTGTGTGTGTGTGTGTGTGTGTGTGTGTGTGTGTGTGTGTGTGTGTGTGTGTGTGTAATAAAGAACATACAGCACAGGTGACGCCAAGCAGCAAGTGTGTTTGCAATCATCTACAGTAACAATAACCTATGTAATGGAAGATATCTGTGAGATTTCTGAAATATGCCTGACATATCCACTTTGCAGCACATTCAAAAATAAATATATACATTTGACCTGTGCTGCAGTGCAGGGAACATTCTAAATCATCCCAACTGAATCTCATAGTCCCGTGAATAAAAACAACATGAATCCTACTCCCATTCCCACTCTGTTCTATATGTGGTCTGGCTGAGTAAGAGGAACATCCACTGGTTAACACCTGGGAAACAGTTTGTTACTGAGCACACACTGCAACATGCTGAGAAGCTCCATAACATGACTGTTCAATAACATGACAACACGCAACCCCGCTCCACCCCGCTCCAGGCCATGGAGACAGGGGAGACTGGAGGGGGATGGGGGGGGTTGGAACATGTTTTTGAAACTCAACACTTTTCTAATGTTTCCTCATTGCCGCAGCAGCAGTCTGTCCCCGTGACCAACGAGTGGTTAGTGGTTGTGTGTTTAGAAAAACATGAGTGGGTGCCCACGAGGGGAAGGGGGTCAAGGTAACTCAAGAAAACAAACAGTATATACATACATACATATGTATATGTATACTTTATTGTTTTTTTTTGTGTATAGTCAGCAAAAGTGGTCACACAGCACCATATACAGGTACAGCAACCCCGCCATCTATGCCTGCTGTAGATACAAATGTAGGATTTCATTTGTTCACTCTTCTGTTGATGGGCAGAAAATAATGCAAACTTGTAGTGTATTTGATTTTTAAAAAGGCTTCTAAAATTTGTGATTTCCACTTTGAAAATTCAGACTTGATTTGCCCAATTGAAAAATGAATCAACCCCTACAACAACGTCCATTAATTATAATCCACATATTAAATCACATTTCCTGTTGCTGAAGGATTCTTTTCCTGCTGTAGCAAACAGCCTCAAATGAAGATCCCACTGTAATATTGACTGTACGTTTGTTTACTTCATGTGTAACTCTGTGTTGTTGTATGTGTCGAACTGCTGTGCTTTATCTTGGCCAGGTCGCAGTTGTAAATGAGAACTTGTTCTCAACTAGCCTACCTGGTTAAATAAAGGTGAAATAAAATAAAAAATAAAAACATCTGTAGCATATCATTTTTCAAGGGCTACATCGCTATACTTAAAGAAACGGAGGAAAATAATATCTGCACTCTCACGACTCTCCTAGACACATGAAACCCCCTTGTATAGCACAACACACAGAATGTCCCTGAAACCACCGTCAGAGATACCGAGATACAGACTGTACCGTCCATGCAGGGCCACAAAGGAACCCAAAACAACAGAGCCTGAGGAAGAGGAGGAACAGCAGAAAGAGGAGGGAAAGAGAGAGAAGGAAGAGGAGCATGAAAGAGAAGGAGAGAGAGAGAGAGAGAAAGGAACTTGTCCTAAAGTAACCCTTCACCCAGTTGTCTTATGTTCCGCCGCTGGCTGTAAGAGGAACAACAGCAGAACAACAGCAGAACAACAGCAGAACAACAGCAGAATAACAGCAGAACAACAGCACAACAACAGCACAACAACAGGGGAATAAGTTGGTAAAAAAACAACAACGTTGACGCTGAGTTTCGACATTCTGCTTGACAACATCTGACCAATTTGTTTCGAGGAAACACAGATTAGGGCTGTCGCCTCGGCCAATCAGATTGCAGTGTTCTAAAATTATTGGACATCATCATCGGTGTAGGAAACACTCTCGGCCAAGGAAAATGAATCTTTCTGGCAAGTCTCAACACATCTTCCCCCAGAGGCATTATGGATTTGCATAACGCTTCAGGGAAGAAAACAGGTACATTATGTACATGTACGAGTGCTGGTCTAGGATCAGTTTAGCCCTTTAGACTGTTCGATTATCATCATTTTATGGACAGGGAGGACCTGATCCTAGATCAGCACTTCAATACTCTGAGAATCTTTGTGAATACAACGCCCCCAGATCTTCTCTAATTACTGAAACAATCCCAGCTGGGAAGACTGTGTGACTGGGTTCACGATCGGGACGGCACGAAGACGCCCACAGGGAGTCTGTCTGTCTGCACCGCCAAGCTATCCTAGTATCCTGCTCTAACTGAAGATCATCAGGGCAACAGAATCGCCACCGGTGCATTCCAGCTAAAGTGGGTACTGGGCTTGAATGGTGACACGAAAGAACAGTTTCCCACAGCAATTATTCGTCAGTAACAATCGAGCCAGTTACAAAAACCTATTGATGAGATCAACTCGTAATAAAATATTATTAAACAGTTCTTATGGGTTTTGGGGAAAGATTTCACAGACAGAAGAAAACATGTTGAAGCTATTTGGGAGGTTGTTGTTGCTTTCACAAACTAGCTTCACAATGTCGGTCTATCTCTCTCTCTCTCTATCTCGCTGTCTCTGTCTCTCTCTCCCCATCTCTCTCTCTCTCTCTATCTCGCTGTCTCTCTCTGTCTCTCCCCCCCTCTCTTTCTCTCTAACCATCTCTCTCTCTCTCTCTCTAACCATCTCTCTCTCTCTCTCTCTCTCTCTCTCTCTCTCTTTCTCTCTGACTCTCTTTCTCCCCATCTCTTTCTCCCTCTCTCTGTCACTCTCTGCCTGGCTGAGCCCACCTTGTGGTATTTGGGCTACGTGTGTGAGGTTTGTAGAGAAGTCTGTCACCAACACTAACTTTTTCTTACATGTTCTTTGACCGTGAGTCACAAGTGTATGTTACTGAAAGAACAGAAGAGAAAGTATGGCAGGAGGAGGATGTGAGCGAGAGACAGAGAGGAAGAGAGAGAGACAGAGAGAGAGATGAAGAGAGAAAGAGCAAGAGACATGACGAGAGCGTGCGAGAGAGAGATGAAGAGAGAGAGAGAGAGAGAGAGAGAGAGAGAAAGAGAGAGAAAGAGAGAGAGAGAGAGAGATGAAGAGAGAGAGAGATGGAGAGAGAGGGTGAGAGAGAGATGAAGAGAGATAGGGTGAGAGAGATGAAGAGAGCGAGAGAGATGGAGAGAGAGAGAGATGGAGAGAGAGATAGCGAGAGAGATGAAGAGAGGGAGAGTGAGAGAGCGAGAGAGATGGAGAGAGAGATGAATAGAGAGAGAGCGAGAGAGATGAAGAGAGAAAGAGATGTAGAGAGAGAGAGATGAAGAGCGAGACAGTTAGAGAGAGATATGTGGTGTTGATGGTATCCTCAATGAAATGATCAAATATACAGACAACAAATTCCAATTGGCTATACTAAAACTCTTTAACATCATCCTTAGCTCTGGCATCTTCCCCAATATTTGGAACCAAGGACTGATCACCCCAATCCACAAAAATGGAGACAAATTCGACCCCAATAACTACCGTGGAATATGCGTCAACAGTAACCTTGGGAAAATCCTCTGCATTATCATTAACAGCAGACTCGTACACTTCCTCAATGAAAACAATGTACTGAGCAAATGTCAAATTGGCTTTTTACCAAATTACCGTACAACAGACCATGTATTCACCCTGCACACCCTAATTGACAACCAAACAAACCAAAACAAAGGCAAAGTCTTCTCATGCTTTGTTGATTTCAAAAAAGCCTTTGATTCAATTTAGCATGAGGGTCTGCTATACAAACTGATGGAAAGTGGTGTTGGGGGTAAAACATACGACATCATAAAATCCATGTACACAAACAACAAGTATGCGGTTAAAATTGGCAAAAAACACACAAATTTCTTCACACAGGGTCGTTGGGTTAGACAGGGATGCAGCTTAAGCCCCACCCTCTTCAACATATATATCAACGAACTGGCACGGGCACTAGAAAAGTCTGCAGCACCCGGCCTCACCCTACTAGAATCTGAAGTCAAATGTCTGCTGTTTGCTGATGATCTGGTGCTTCTGTCACCAACCAAGGAGGGCCTACAGCAGCACCTAGATCTTATGCACAGACTCTGTCAGACCTGGGCCCTGACAGTAAATCTCAGTAAGACCAAAATAATGGTGTTCCAAAAAAGGTCCAGTCACCAGGACCACAAATACAAATTCCATCTAGACACTGTTGCCCTAGAGCACACAAAAAACGATACATACCTTGGCCTAAACATCAGCGCCACAGGTAACTTCCACAAAGCTGTGAACGATCTGAGAGACATGGCAAGTAGGGCATTCTATGCCATCAAAAGGAACATAAATCTCAACATACCAATTAGGATTTGGCTAAAAATACTTGAATCAGTCATAGAGCCCATTGCCCTTTATGGTTGTGAGGTCTGGGGTCCGCTCACCAACCAAGACTTCACAAAATGGGACAAACACCAAATTGAGACTCTG
Organism: Oncorhynchus masou masou; assembly: GCF_036934945.1. Taxonomy (NCBI): domain Eukaryota; kingdom Metazoa; phylum Chordata; class Actinopteri; order Salmoniformes; family Salmonidae; genus Oncorhynchus; species Oncorhynchus masou. The sequence continues at coordinate 18,325,705 of NC_088234.1, read as the reverse complement.
CACGCAGAATTCTGAAAAAATATCCTCCGTGTACAACGTAGAACACCAAATAATGCATGCAGAGCAGAATTAGGCCGATACCCACTAATTATCAAAATCCAGAAAAGAGCTGTTAAATTCTATAACCACCTAAAAGGAAGCGATTCCCAAACCTTCCACAACAAAGCCATCACCTACAGAGAGATGAACCTGGAGAAGAGTCCCCTAAGCAAGCTGGTCCTGGGGCTCTGTTCACAAACACACCCCACAGAGCCCCATGACAGCAGCACAATTAGACCCAACCAAATCATGAGAAAACAAAAAGATAATTACTTGACACATTGGAAAGAATTAACAAAAAAACAGAGCAAACTAGAATGCTATTTGGCCCTACACAGAGAGTACACAGCGGCAGAATACCTGACCACTGTGACTGACCCAAAATTAAGGAAAGCTTTGACTATGTACAGACTCATCGAGCATAGCCTTGCTATTGAGAAAGGCCGCCGTAGGCAGACATGGCTCTCAAGAGAAGACAGGCTATGTGCTCACTGCCCACAAAATGAGGTGGAAACTGAGCTGCACTTCCTAACCTCCTGCCCAATGTATGACCATATTAGAGAGACATATTTCCCTCAGATTACACAGATCCACAAAGAATTCGAAAACAAATCCAATTTTGAAAAACTCCCATATCTACTGGGTGAAATTCCACAGTGTGCCATCAGAGCAGCAAGATTTGTGACCTGTTGTCACGAGAAAAGGGCAACCAGTGAAGAACACGCATCATTGTAAATACAACCCATATCTATGCTTATTTATTTTATCCTGTGTCCTTAACCATTTGTACATTGTAAAAACACTGTATATATATATATATAATATGACATTTGTAATGTCTTTATTGTTTTGAAACTTCTGTATGTGTGATGTCTACTGTTAATTTTTATTGTTTATTTAACTTTATATATTATCTACCTTACTTGCTTTGGCAATGTTAACACATGTTACCCATGCCAATAAAGCCCCTTGAATTGAATTGAATTGAATTGAGATGAATAGAGAGAGACGGAGAGAGAGAGAGATAGAGAGAGATGAAGAGAGAGACGGAGAGAGAGAGATGAATAGAGAGAGATAGAGAGATGAAGAGAGAGAGAGATGGAGAGAGAGAGATGAAGAGAGAGAGAGATGAAGAGCGAGACAGAGCTAGAGAGAGAGAGATGAATAGAGAGAGACAGAGAGAGAGAGAGAGAGAGAGAGAGATGGAGAGAGATGAAGAGAGATGAATAGAGAGAGAGCGAGATGGAGAGAGAGACAGAGCTAGAGAGAGAGAGATGGAGAGAGAGAGATGAATAGAGAGAGAGAGAGCGAGAGAGAGATGAAGAGAGAGAGAGCGAGAGATGGAGAGAGAGATGAAGAGAGAAAGTGTATGTGAAGGGTGAGTGAACCAGAAAGAGACCCAGGTTAAATTCAAATACACGAAGTTGTTCCCCACTATTTGCCCTCCTTCACTCTCCTTCACAGATCTGATATGATTGAATAAGTGAAAGCAATACAACGTAGACTAGATGTAGCTACTGCTTGCACCGATTCCAGTTTTCTCAGATCTGTGAAGGAACAATCTGTTGATGTTTTACTCCTCTCTCTTTCGCATGTCCATTCCCCGCCCTTTCCACTCTTCCTGCACGAAGAGGCTCTACTACCACACCAACACAACAGAATCTTATGGGTTTCCTACAAACAAAAAATCTCTGGCATGCAGAGAATTGACAAAACACAGAGTAGAGAACAAACCAATCTAAGTTGTCCAACTAAGGCTAAAATAGTTTTTAAGACTTGCAGTAATTGTAGCATAGAATTGCATTATCATTGCATAGCTAAACATGGAAAAAAACTATTTAAAAAAACTCTCTCTCTCTTTCCCTCTTGTTTCTATCTTTCTCTCTCTCTCTCTGTCACTCTCTCACATTCAATCCATTCAACTTTTCAACCCCCCTCCACACCTCCCTCCACCTCTCCCTCCAGGGTACAGGGTACTCACGTAGGCAGACGCCGGCCAGCAGGCGCAGTCCGTTCTCCGGGGGGAAGCAGGTTGGGAAGAGGGGCTGTAGGACGTAGTTGGAGAATGTGAGAGCGATCACCGCCTGGTTGGTGGGGTAGATCACCAGCACCGCGATCCACAGACGCAGGAATCTAGAGGAGGAGGAGGAGGGAGGGAGGGAGGGAGAGGAGAGGAAGGGAGGGAGGAAGAGAGAGGGACGGAGAGGAAGGGGTAAATTAGGGTTATGAACAGCATGTAGACACTGACGTATGTACGTGCACACACACACACACACACACACACACACACACACACACACACACACACACACACACACACACACACACACACACACACACACACAGATAGTGTGTTTAAAACATAGTAGGACTGGATAACAATTTATTGTATAAATCATGAAGGGGCAGAGCTACTCTTAGAGGGATAGAGGTCACTCACTCACTCACTCACTCACTCACTCACTCACTCACTCACTCAGAGAGTGGATGTGTGTGTGTGTGTGTGTGTGTGTGTGTGTGTGTGTGTGTGTGTGTGTGTGTGTGTGTGTGTGTTAAGGAGGGGGCAGCGATATTTATCTGACTAGAGGAGGAGACCGCATCAGAATATGGTTTTCCCCAAAATTCTCCACCAGCTTCTGGAGCGGTCATTATGCTTCACTGCGTTCCCCATGTTAGCCAAGCTGTTACTCACAAAAACAGTGTGTGTGTGTGCATGCGTGTGTGTGTGAGCCGGTGTTGAGCCAGAGTGTGTCTATGTGTGTGTTAACAAAATGTTCACAAGGCAATACGTGTGTAAGATGAAAGAAAAGCTCCAAAGCTGAGCCCTCAGTTAAGGAATTGATTTGCTAACCATGTGTGATAGTACATCATCAGGACTGAGTGTCAGCACCACCATGGCTAGTACTGGAATGCCTGGCCTGACACCCCCACACCAGTTGGGTGGGCACATCCACAAACACCTATGGAGAGACTCTGCGGAAGAGTCCACCCCCACCACCCGGCAACGCAGGGGTGTCGTTATCAACAACCTTGTTTCTGCTGTACCCTCCTACTCCTACACACCATCAAAACAAACACTCCTTGATCGTAACTTGGTATCACAGAGAGAAGGAAACAGTATGTGTCCCGAAGAGCTTCAAACCTAAACATCTGAGGCATCTGGAGGAAACTGTACGAGACCCATTCGAACATACTAAACAAAGCCTTCAAACAGAGAATATCACTTAGTTCTGGGTAAAAGTTAGTTTCATTGTAAACCTCTCATTGATCTACTGACAGGACACTAACAATAGTCTGAGGTGTTTTGGTCTGGGTGGATTCCTCTCTGAAAATACTCTGATACAAAATGGATCCAGACTGTTACAACACAAGATCTGTGTGCGTTAACCGTCTGGGCGAACACTACAAAACACATGAATCAATGTGGACAAAGGATCGGTGATATGTCCTGGGCAGAGGATACCAGAGAGGATAAGAATGAGTGAGTGAGTTAGATCAGTGAATACAGTCGTGGGTCAAAGGTCACCAAGCACCATAGATCCAGCCACTCACCCTGCCAGTCCTCCGAAGATGTCCTTGACGTATGCGTAGTCTCCCCCTGACTTGGGGATGGTGACACCCAGCTCGGCGTAGCACAGCGCCCCGATGGCCGTGATGATGCCGGTGACGATCCACACGATCAGCGCCAGACCCACCGAACTGGCGTTCTCCATCACACCCTTTGGGCTGACGAAGATCCCCGACCCGATGATGTTACCTAGGATAGAGAGAAGAAGAGGGGACGGTTATTGAAGTGACACCAACAGTTATTTGAGGTACCGAGGAGAAGGGAGGGGGGGGAGGTACTAGCGTGACACCAGTGTTATTCATAGGCAGGAAGAGCTGAAGGGGGATGGAGACATTAGGGTGAGAGAACATCAGTTCCACCATCTAATAACGATGGGAGAAGGGAACGTTATCGACGTGACACCAGCATTCGTCACAGGTTTGCAATCAGGAATCAATTGGGGGGAACAGAGTGGAAGCGATGGAGGCAGTTGAATGTGGGAATCGAAACAATGTGTGTAACAAAATCACAGTTCAGAATCCCTCTTCCAATCATGAGCTCGATACGTCCGAGAGACAACACCGTGGTACCATACCCAGGGGAGGAGGAAGTTCGGACACAGAAGGTCCATTAACATATCTGATTGCTCAGCCTTTTAGCAGATTTCCTAGAGAAGAGAAGGAGGATAATAATGGAGGGGGACAAACAGAATGTTGGGATTTAAAGAGTGGTGTAGTGAACAATGGATGACAGAGGGAAAATGTGAGGATGAAGGAGACAGATAAAGTAGAAGAGAGAGAGAGAGAGAGAGAGAGAGAAAGAGAGACACACACAAAGAGAGAGGGGAGAATTTAATTTTAACAGCAGTGAGCAGCCAGCCAGCCAGCAGACAGAGTGGAAACACAATGTGCTGAGTTAGCACTGAGGATGAGAAGACACAGAGAGAGAGAGAGAGAGAAAGAGAGAGAGAGAGAGAAAGGGGGAGAGGTGAGTGTATGTGTGTGTGTGTGTGTGTGTGTGTGTGTGTGTGTGTGTGTGTGTGTGTGTGTGTGTGTGTGTGTGTGTGTGTGTGTGTGTGTACTAAGGAGGCCCCTACACTGCATCGAAACAATGCCCTGACAGCCTATATAAGCATCAGACTGTCAGTCAGTTTATAGAGCTAGGAAGCATGAAAGAGTCTGTGTGTGTGTGTGTGGTAGGTTAGACTTGGTTTAGATGACAGGTTAACTACTCACACCCCATCAGAGATCTGACGAAGCAGTAGGGGTCAGAGGTCGTGGGTTGAGAATCAGATTCAGCTGACTGATTGGCTCATAAACCTTGACAGCGAATAGCACTCCAGGGCTAAAGATCGTATATTAGAACTTGCAGAGTCAGAGTTGACTGAGGAGAATACACAGTACAAAAGCCAAAGGTATTGATATAGACTTTTTGAATAGGGTTTGGTGTGTGTGTTCTCTTTTACTTCAACATTCCTCTACAGGTAAGACAGTGTCTGGAGGCAATAACCCACACACACACACACACACACACACACACACACACACACACACACACACACACACACACACACACACACACACACACACACACACACACACACACACACACACACACACACACACACACACACACACACACACACACACACACACACACACACACACACACCTAAACCCCTGACCTGTGTTGCCCCAATGGGTGAACAGTCTGTAACCACAAGCATTTAAATTCTCCATATGCATATACTCGCTGGTGCACTTCTGTAGTTGACTTAGTGGCTGAAGGGTAAAGGAGGATTCACCTCAACCTTGACTAAAGAAGGCGACTGCTTCCAGTTAGTTGACTACATCTTTGGTACTGTGCACCAACTTTACAAGGCTTCAGTTCAGCAACTCTGTGACCCTTGGATGGTGAGACAATGAGAGGGGACTGGGTTAGGTTATAGTGTGACTGGTGAGACAATGAGAGGGGACTGGGTTAGGATATAGTGTGACTGGTGGGACAATGAGAGGGGACTGGGTTAGGATATAGTGTGACTGGTGGGACAATGAGAGGGGACTGGGTTAGGATATAGTGTGACTGGTGGGACAATGAGAGGGCACTGGGTTAGGATATAGTGTGACTGGTGGGACAATGAGAGGGCACTGGGTTAGGTTATAGTGTGACTGGTGGGACAATGAGAGGGCACTGGGTTAGGTTATAGGGTGACTGGTGGGACAATGAGAGGGCACTGGGTTAGGTTATAGGGTGACTGGTGGGACAATGAGAGGGCACTGGGTTAGGTTATAGTGTGACTGGTGGGACAATGAGAGGGGACTGGGTTAGGTTATAGGGTGACTGGTGAGACAATGAGAGGGCACTGGGTTAGGATGTAGTGTGACTGGTGAGACAATGAGAGGGGACTGGGTTAGGATATAGTGTGACTGGTGAGACAATGAGGGGACTGGGTTAGGTTATAGGGTGACTGGTGAGACAATGAGAGGGGACTGGTAGGATTGGTGTAGTCATTGGCTGGAGGTAGTTTCCACCATTGTTCACGCCATGAAGGGGAGTTTGCATCCACACACTTTGAGAGAATGGTGGAGAATTGGGAATGAAACCTAAAGGTCTCTGTAAGCACTAGAACAAGTAAGAACCAAACCCAGCATGTGTAATCTGCAGGAGAATGTACACTAAAACATCACTGTACTCAAACAATGCTGGTAGGCCTACAGCTCAGACAAAGCTGTTCATGTCATGTGCTAGGCTTACTTACTCAGACAAAGGCTACGTCCCAATTGGCACCCTATTCCCCAACACAGTGCCCTACTTTAAAGGGAATAGGGTGCCATTTGAGACGCAGACATTGCTTACTTCAGCCTTATGATCCCCTTTCATGAACAATGTGCTGTGTAGTGTGTCCCAGTCTACTGCCCCCTTACCAGAGGCAGGGCCCTTGACCAGAGCTCCCAAGCTCCAAGCTGTGATGAACTGACAAGCATCCCAGAACAACACAGACAGGTGAACGCTGAGCACAGATGTAATGTGCAAAAGGCTCTCTGAGACCTACACTAATGGTTAAGGTTAGGAAGCTGATCCTAGATCTGTACCATGGGGACTTCAAACCAGAGAGTAGCGCTACAGCTGTGAGCAGGTTCTGTGGTATTACAAAGACCAGGGAGATTAGCGCATTTTCACTTCCTCCCTGTCCCTAAAGCCCTCTACAAACTGCCCAGCTGAGGCAACCTGCTGCTTGGACACTGTCCAGAAGCTCTCCGAGGACACACACACACACACACACACACACACACACACACACACACACACACACACACACACACACACACACACACACACACACACACACACACACACACACACACACTGACGCTAAGACACACACACCTCAGAGAGCGCTGCCAATTAGCACTTATCATTACAGCAGTGCCCAGCTTTGGGTTTAATGGGCCCAGAGTAAAAGAGGTGAAGAATGAAGAATTAAATAATGTTAGAAGGAATGAAAGGAGGAGGGGGAGGTGAAGAATGTGGTGAGCTGCTGCAATCCCCATCACCCACCCACCTGACTGACACTCCTACCTGCTGACTCTGATTAGGCCACCTTCCCCTCCTCACCCCCCTCAGCCCCCCCTCACCCAGAAGGGGGTGAAGGTGGACTCACAATAGATCTGACTGACTGTACCTTTAGCTCATAACCCCCCCCGCCCCCCTCAGTCCCCTTCAAGGGAACAGAGAACAAAGGCTGAGGGAAGAGTTGGAACATGGCAGTTTGAGTTCAGTCATCTGACGATAAGGCCTCTCACGTGAGAAAATAGGAGAGATCAGGGTTGTGTTCATTTGGCATAGAATGGAAGAAAACATTCAAACACGGAGGGTACAATAAGAAATGTTTGTTTTCGTCTTCTGTTGCAAAACATTTTGCTTCGGTGTGCATTAATGACTATGTGTTTGTGAAAGAGTGACCTTACTGTAGTCATCATGACATGTAGGCTACTATGGTAATCATTGGCTTGCTCTTTTAAACTTTCATGATTGGGGTTAAATGATGTGGGTTAAACTGTTAATGATATTTGGAAGATGAAGAACCTATGGACTTTCAATTTATTTTTTATTTATTTAACTAGGCAAGTCAGTTATGAACAAATTCTTATTTTCAATGACAGCCTAGGGACAGTGGGTTAACTGCCTGTTCAGGGGCAGAAAGACAGATTTGTACCTTGTCAGCTCAGGGATTTAAACTTGCAACCTTCCAGTTACTAGTCCAACGCTCTAACCACTAGGCTACCCTGACGCCCCTGCCGACTGGGTGGGAGCAATTCACACCTCTAGTCTCTTCACTCTCATATCCCCTATATAGTGCACCACCTTGGGCCATGGCCCATAGAGCTCTGGTCAAAAGTAATGCACTTTAATTAAGAATAGGGTGCCATTTTAGTTTTTGAACCGTTCTGTTTTAATGATGGCCTGTCTAGTATTTATGTTGGGGATGAATGATATTTGAATTGTGAAGAGTCTATGGGGCAGAAGTCAGGACATAGGGGCTCTCTTCATACAGGCTCATTCAATAGAGCTCAAAGGAGAGGTCTACCATGGGCCTTCCCTTCAATATCGGCTTTATTTTCTGTTAGCTGTAACCCCCCTCCACCTCTCGCTCTCTCTCTCTTTTTTCTCTCTCTCTCTTTTTCTCCCCCCCCCCTCTCTCTCTCTCTCCCTCTCTCTCTCTCCCCCTCTCTCTCTCTCCCCCCCCCCCTCTCTCTCCCCCCCTCTCTCTCCCCTCTCTCTCTCTCCCCCCCTCTCTCTCCCCCCCCTCTCTCCCTCTCTCTCTCTCTCCCTCTCTCTCTCTCCCCCTCTCTCTCTCTCTCCCCCCCCTCTCTCCCCCCCTCTCTCTCCCCTCTCTCTCTCTCTCTCTCTCTCTCCCCCCCTCTCTCTCCCTCTCTCTCTCTCCCCCTCTCTCTTTCTCTCCCCCTCTCTCTCGCTCTTTCTCTCTCTACTCCCAACTCTGTCTCTAAACAGAAAGGACCCTGGGACTATCCAGTCAGTTCAGTAACCATGGCAACCTGCCAGTGAGTGAGTCATCTCCCTCAAGGTTGAAAGACCAGAGACCAGAGACCACCCCACTGATTCACCTGGACCTCACAACAACAAATCCCCTGTCTGTGTATCGATCTACACGCCTCAAATGATTTGCATTGTGCTCCTAAATTCCTTTGTGCGCGCCTACCTTTCTCAACTGGTGCATACACATGCTCCCTGTAAAAAAAAAGTCCGGCCCTGATGTGTTTGAATATTGGGATGATCACTTTCACTAAGCATAACCCACATCAGATGGCTCTGATCATAAGTATTGGTAAACAGATTTAGGAGTGATATAAGCCTAGTTCGGTGGTTACATGGGGTTTCACGTTCTAATGGTAATGATGGTGTAATTACTTGGAACTACAGAGAAATTGTAAATGTGAAAAAGTGTTGCTTTTTCTTGAAATTACAGCTCAGAGCTCAGACATCTTAATTTACAGCAGTGATGGAGATAATGTCCTGACAGTTTCAGTTTGGGCTGAAGATTAAAGAGATGATCAAAGTGTTGCTGATGAACTGACTAATGAACTCACAGCGAGATAGAGAACGAATTGAATTGAATGACTGGTAACTGCTGAAGTGATGCAATAGCCATCAACGATAATTAGCCTACATTAGAAGTTGTTTAAAATGATCCATTAATAAGGTCCCATTTTGAGTAAGTGGGAGAGCGACCTTATGCTACCCAAACCAAATCTTATTCATAATGTTTATGCCGTACTTAAAAGCACTTTAAGCTACTCTGAGCAGTGGTCAGTCCAATTCACTCTCATAGCACTGGTTTTCCAACTAGTTATGCACGCACGCACGCACGCACGCACACACACACACACACACACACACACACACACACACACACACACACACACACACACACACACACACACACACACACACACATACATACACACACACACGCACACACTTTCTCTGAGTCAGTGTACCTAAAGCTCAGTCAGGCTATTATTCAAAATTAACTACGCCTATTAATAACTTATTCGCAAACCAGCCTTTGCAAATACGCATGAACATTATTAGAGACCTATCCAATGTTTGATTTTTGACACTTACCAACAATAATTCCGCAGGCGCTCACAAGGCCGATCTCTTTCTTCAGAGCCACCCCTCCTGACTCCTTCCCGGACTCGGAGACAGCATCCCCGCCAGACGCCGCTGCGCTGCCCCGTTGCCTTGGTCCGTTCGTCATTTTGGTGATAGAGTTGTTCAGTCCTCGCTGTGACACTTGCTGCTGCAGCTGTGCCTGTGGTCGCTCTAAATTGATAGCTAAAGAGCACTTGGACGTAGGGGCTCAATGTGCACTTCGGTAAGACCACACAGCACACTTCACAGCACTTCGCCCAAAGGTGTCGAAGATGACTAGATACAAGTAATTGTTTACGGTACTTGTTGCAGTATTCTGGTGTAGCCTGTTCAACACCTCGCGAATCGAATCGAGCCTTCAGATGTTATGGGCAACGCACTGCCGCAAATAGTTAATTTATATAACAATAAATCAGTGCAGTTATACGTAATGTAAACTTGTTTTTAAACATGTATTCTCATGTTGTCCAGAATACCAATGTATTTGCTGTTAGAATGTTGCACTGGCGCACTACCTGAGCGCTAAGGAAATTGCAACAAGTTCGCCTACCTTATCAGTTGATAAAATACGAAAAATGCCTAGTTTGCACTGCGGGCAACGACAACAAAAACATGAGATAACAGCTTTTTATCTCGTATTGACCGTTATTAACGCGACTGTCTAATTTGAGTAACAAAGTTGTGATATTTCACAGGTAATCTAGTTTAGTTGTTAGACATATGACAAAAAAAAAACGTATTGTTGAAAATATATAACCAAATAAGTAACAGGTATTCAATAGTCCATTTAGTGAACAAGAATGGCGTATTCCAGTGACATACTGCGAAAGACCCTTCTGTCACAAAATATTCGTTTTGAAACAAAACTAAAACGTATTTCACTGCTTCCTTGACTACAGATGAGAGCTCCAGAGACCCGACTTAGAGCATCCTTTTACACACCATTAAAACTGGTTGAAAAACATACAACTGTGTCTCCCACCCAAAAACTGAACCTCAATAAAAATGTCCTTTCTGGTCTTCAGGTCTTCAGCGGTAACCTTGCAGCTTGGTTTGACTAAACAATGAGCAAGATATTGGGTAAATATACATGTCCCCTTCATATTATGAGTACAGTAGGACCGCCCCTTTCCACACTAGCCCCTCCTCTTCTCACCACCAGGCTTCAGTTCAGCCTGTATACCCTTCACCTCCTCCCCATATTCAAGTAATCAGCTTTCCCTCAACCCCCCTCTGCTCCATACAGTACAACCCGAAGAAAACACCACACAAACATAGTGGAATACTGCACAAACTCTCTCTCCACCTTTCTCTCTCTCTCTCCCCCTTCTTTCTCTCTTTCTCTCTCTCACTCACACCTGAACCTACATGTAGCACGTTCACTTGCACCTCTAGTGTTTGCTGGTGGTGTAGTAGCTATACCATTAGCCTACATACATACAGTGCCTTCGGAAAGTATTCAGACCCCTTGACTTTTTCCACATTTTGTTGTGCTACAGCTGTTTTCTAAAATTGATTAAATTGTTTCTCCCCCCCTCATCAATCTACACGGAATATCCCCAAACTAAGAAGCAAAAACATTTTTTTAAATTTAATTTGGCACATTTATAAAAAATAAAAATATTGAAAATTTAACATTTACATAAGTATTCAGACCCTTTACTCAGTACTTTGTTGAAGCACTTTTGGCAGAGATTACAGCATCTATTCTTCTTGGGTATGATGCTACAAGCTTGGCACACCTTTATTTGGGGAGTTTCTCCCATTCTTCTCTGCAGACCCTCTGAAGCTCTGTCAGGTTGGATGGGGAGCATGTGCAAAAATGACTATAAATCTGTTTTTGCTTTGACATTATGGGATATTGTGTGTAGATTGCTGAGGATGTTTTTTTATTTAATCAATTTTAGAATACGTCTGTAACGTAACAAAATGTGGAAAAAGTCAAGGGGTCTAAATAATTTCCCACTGTATGTAACGTAGGGTGGAGGGAGTGCATTTCTCTGACTTCCCCTATGACAACCTTGTTGGCATTGCACACAGACCATACACACCACATACACAATGCACACACACAACACACCATGCACACCGTGTATGCAAATGTGTCTCTAGCAGGTCTCTTGGGTTTGGCTGATATGCTACTCTCTGGCTGCTATCCTTTATTATCTGCTAAGAGTTTGACTGAGTGTGTGTGTGCGTGTGTGTGTGTGTGTGTGTGTGTGTGTGTGTGTGTGTGTGTGTGTGTGTGTGTGTGTGTGTGTGTGTGTGTGTGTGTGTGTGTGTGTGTGTAAATCAGGTGTTTATTTACTGGCCAGCTGTCTTTCAAGATGTATAGCCGAATCATAGCAGGTGTCTAAGACCTTGAGACTGTGTACATCGAGAGCCTCACCTCTGCTATAATGGACATGATTGATGTTAGATAGTGGTGAGATGCTGTAACAGAGGAAATTAACCTTGCGACCGGTCAAAGTCTAGCCATAGCACCAGACTTTAGTGTCCAGCTGGTTGGTTCTGGACGGATTATTGCTGAGATAGGCTTGCTTCGACCAGATTACCCAACTCCTACTCCTAACCATAACCATTAGGCCGATCTACAAATATCTGACCCTGGATCTGTGGTTAGGAAACTCTCTGACAGAGCTGTTCATTGTTTCTGAGTGGCCCAGTAACCTGCTTCCCTAGTCATGCCCAGTGTGGGTGCCAGTATGTATGTGTGTGTGTGTGTGTGTGTCAGCATGTAAGGTCTAAGTAAAGAGAGATCCTCTTCTCTACTCGCCACTGCGTTAATGGCCTCAATGACAGACCATTGTCATTGTGCGTGTTTCTGTGTCACTGTGTGTGTGTGTGTTTGTATGTGTGTCATTGTGTGTGTGTGTCAGTGTGTAGTCACTGTGAATAACACCCACTAGGTAATATTCTGTTTCTGTTCTCTTTCACTCAGCAGTGCAGTTTGAGGGTCCCAAATGGCACCCTATTCCCTATATAGTGCACTATGAAAATATAAAAAATCAGAACACTATATAGGGAATAGGGTGCCATTTGGGACACAGCTGGTAATGAAGGCTATTTTGAGAAATCATTAGTTGAGGTAATGCAACTCGTGCTTTCTTTGTTCCAATGAGTGCTTAGCTCACTAGTGATGAAAGCCGAAAATGTGATTCTGTGTGTTAACACTGCAGTGATGAGCTAAACCAGCTTTGCCATTTTAATTTGATAGGGTTTCGTCATGACATGTTCAATAAGACTCATAGACAGTAAAGTAGCACAACATGCTACCAGGTCACACCATGGAGTGCAGAAGGTTGCCTTTTAGATGTATTATTTTAAGAAGGTGTTCCTAAAGTTCCTAAAGTTAATTTCTATTCGTGTGGGAGTTTAAACATTCATCAGAAATTATGAGAAGCTTTTCTGGTTGCTCTGAAATCAGTTAAGATTGTCAGGAAATGATCGATACCGTGTATTTCTTTATTTGAATAGACTTACAATAAGTTTCTCTGGATGAGAGCGTCTTCTAATGACTATGTCATTCATTGCTTTTCTATTCCTCTGGTAGTACGTGATAACTCTTGATCAGGTTTGAGAGTGAAACCCAGGGAACATTTTGTTTGTCCTGTTTGCAGTGATTGATTAAATCAAACTGACTCTAACTGCCTTTTGTCTGGAGTGGCACATTGATTTTTTAATGAACATTTATTTAATCTCGGCAAGTCAGTTGAGAACAAACTCTTATTTACAGTGACGGCCTACCAAAAGGCAAAAGGCCTCCTGCGGGGACGGGGGCTGGGATTAAAAATACAAAATAATACATATAACATATAAATATAGGACTTTGATAGTAGACTAAATGAATGACAAGTAGTGATTATACAAGTGATACAATTGGGGAAAGGGTGAATAGCACTTAATAAATTAATCAATTGATCAAATCGTTTTATAAAGCCCTTTTAACATCACACAGTGCTTTTTATGATAATCACTGATGCTTCTAAGTGTACTGTGTTAATCAAATGGACAGTAGTCTTAAAAGCCTATGTGTGTGTACTAATGCGTCTTCTAATCTCATCTGTGTAGAGACAATAGACAGTGAGCTAGACTAGAGAGTAGGCACAGTGTGTTCCTTCTGTTCTTGATCATTGGGACAGAGCAGTGAGCAGGTTCAGAAAGATCTGTCTGTTTGCAGAGTGGCTTGTTGGCACACATAATAGACCTAGGTAGAGACAGGCCCCTGTGTGCAGATGCTGGGGTGTGTGTGTGTGCGTGTGTACGTGTGTGTATGGCTGGATGGCTTTGTTTGATCTGACCACTGGACCGTTAGGGCAACAAGATAAGGACAGACAATGCCTGCTTACACCCAGGAGAGGGATAGAGAGGGATAGAGAGAAGCAGAGAGAGACAGAGAGGGACAGATAGGGACAGATATAGAGAGAGGGATATAGAGAGAGGCATGGAGAGAGAAAGAGAGAGAGAGAGGGACAGAGAGAGGGACAGAGAGAGAGAGAGAGAGAGATAGAGGAATAGAGAGAGAGAGAGAGAGAGAGAGGGATAGAGGGAGAGGATTTTATCTTGTGTCCTTTACCATTTGCACATTGTAAAAACACTGTATATATATATAATATGACATCTGTAATGTCTTTATTGTTTTGAAACTTCTGTATGTGTGATGTCTACTGTTAATTTTTATTGTTTATTTCACTTTATATATTATATACCTTACTTGCTTTGGCAATGTTAACACATGTTTCCCATGCCAATAAAGCCCCTTGAATTGAATAGAGAGAGAGAGAGAGAGAGAGAGAGAGAGAGAGAGAGAGAGAGAGAGAGGGATAGAGAGAGAGTGGTAGAGAGAGAAAGACAGAGAGAGAGGCATAGAGAGAGTGGGATAGAGAGAGACGGAGAGAGAGTGAGACAGAGAGAGAGAGGGGATAGAGAGAGAGGGATAGTGAGAGAGAGACAGAGAGAAACATGGAAACAACCAGACATTCACAGCCCAGTAAGCTGTACAACATCAGAAATTCATGCAGATGGGCCCAAATCAGCACAGGAGAATACCAGAAAGCAACCAGTAACCAAAATATCCAAACACTCTTAGATAACTTTCTGGACACCACATTCTCTCACAGTAAAGAAGACATCAATCTAGCCATACAAAACATCAACTATATATTCAGGCAAACGGCAAAAGAAGCACAATTGAAATCGATAAAAAAACAAAACAAAAAGATCGCAGATGACAACTGGTTTGATGCAGATTGTAAAATTATAAGGAAAAAACTTAGAACACTATCCAACCAAAAGCACAGATACTTTAAAACTCTAAACGTACACTCAGAACCAAAAAAGCACAGTACAACAGCAAGCAGCTGACACTAATTGAGGAGTCCATAAACACAAACAACTTCTGACAAAATTTGAAAAAACTAAAAAAAATCGAAACAAAAGGAATTAGTAATCCAAAATGGTGACATATGGACAACCCATTTTAAAACACTCTACAACACCATTCAAATTGACACAAATGCAGAACAACGCCAAATTCATGAGAAGTTGAATGGATTAGAAAAAGCCATAAAGGACTATCAAAATCCAATGGACTCCCTAATTACTGACCAGGAGCTCTATAAGAAACTTCAGGCTCTCAAATTTAAAAAAGCATGCGGACCTGATGGCATCCTAAATGAGATGCTCAAACTCACTAGTGCAAAATTTCAATTGGCTATATTTAAACTGTTTAATTTGACCCTGAGTGTAGGTTATTTCCCTGACATTTGGAATCAAGGGGTCATAGCCCCAATCTTTAAAAACGGAGACAAATTTGACCCTAACAATTACAGAGGCATTTGTGTGAACAGTAACCTGGGGAATGTTTTCTGTAGTATATAAATCTAAGAGTTCTAAACTTCCTTAATAAGCACAATGTCTTGAGTAAAAGTCTAATTGAATTTATACCTAAACATCGCACAACTGATCATATTTACACCCTACACACCCTGATAGATAAACATGTCCACAAAAATATACGCTTGCTTTATCAACGTCCAAAAAGCATTTGATTCTATTTGGCATGCAGGACTGTTCTACAAAGTTATTGAAAGTGGTGTAGGGGGTAAAACATATGACATAATAATTAAATCAATGTATACTGGCAATACGTGCAGCATTAAAATTGGCAAGAAAATAACAGAATTCTTTAACCAGGGGCGGGGCCTTCGTCAGGGTTGCAATCTGAGCCCTGCACTCTTCAATATTTACATAAATGAATTGGCCACTATTCTAGAAAAATCCTCAGCCCCTTGTGTTAGTCTCCACAATTCAGAAGTTAATTGCCTACTCTTCGCAGATGACCTATGCCTCTTGGCATTGCAGGGCTTGGTAATGATATGAGAGGGGGTCACTGTATTTTAGATGTTTCCAAAACTTAATTGCTCTTTTTTGAGTTTTATTATTAGTGGATATTGGCCTAATTCTGCCCTGCATGCATTGTTTGTAGTTTTCCTCTGGACATGTAGGAGAATCTTACAGAACTCTGCATGCACGGTTTCAATGGGGTGTTTGTCCCATTTGATGAAATCTTGTTTTGCAAGTTTAAAAATAAGCTCAACTGGACACCTTAATGAGGCAGTGAATGAACTGAGAGAGAAAGAACGCAGGGCATTCTACGCCATTAAAAAGCAAATTCAAATTGAAATACCTATTAAAATATGGCTACAACTAATTGAATATGTCATTGAACCAATTGCACTTTATGGCAGCAAGGTGTGCTGTCACCCACAGCACATGGCCTACAGCAGAGCCTGGACCTGCTAGAGCAGTACTACCAGACCTGGGCCCTGGCAGTAAACCCCAAAAAGTCTAAAATAATGATTTTCCAGAGAAGATCCAGATCTCAGGGAATTAGACTAAAGTTCTCAATTGGTACAAAATAGATAGAGTACTGCACACACCACTGAGCAAAGAAAAGAGTCACATCATCCAGCTGGTCCTGGGGCTGAGTTCACAAACCTGTTTTGCTAACACGCCTCAGAACCAGAACATCCAATCAATCAGTATAAACCAGATTACAACACAGTCAAAACAAAACTATATTGCTTATTGGGAAACACAAGCACAAACACAAAGCAAAATGCAGTGCTGGCCCTAAATCGGCCCTAAATCGACAGTACACTGAGGCTAAATATTTGACCATGGTTACTGATCAAAACCTGAGAAAAACCTAGACAAAGTACAGGCTAGTACAGGCTAGAGAGAGGCATAGAGAGAGTGGGATAGAGAGAGAGAGAGAGACAGAGAGACAGAGAGCGAGACAGAGACCCTTATTCAAGGTTTCAAAGACCTCTCTGATGAGAGTAGGCTACTCGTCCTGTTGGGGGAGGACGCAGAGAGCTGTGGGTTGGCAGCGCACTACATTGCTGCCTGCCATAAGTTGAGGGACAGTGTCTGACAGACCAACCAACCTGCACATGTAGTCTACTGTATGCTTATTGTTATTGTTGAATGTATGGTTATTTTGACACTTGGTTATTGCTGTTACTGTTGTCCCGTTGACAATTTTGATTCTCATTTTTCTTTTTCTATTGTAAATATCCAAAATAAGCTTTGGCAATATGTACATTGTTACGTCATGCCAATAAAGAAGATTTTATTTAATTTAATTTAATTGAGAGAGGTATAGAGTGAGAGGGATAGAGAGAGAGATAGAGAGAGAGGGATAGAGAGAGAGATAGAGAGAGAGGGATAGCAAGAGAGAGAGAGGGAGGGATAGAGAGAGAGGGATAGAGAGAGAGAGAGAGAGAGAGAGAGAGAGAGAGGGATAGAGAGAGAGAGGGAGAGAGGGATAGGGAGAGCGGGATAGAGAGAGAGAAAGAGAGAGAGGGATAGCGAGAGAGAGAGAGAGCGAGAGATGGATAGAGAGAGATGGATAGAGAGAGAGAGGGATAGAGAGAGAAAGATAGGGAGAGGCATAGAGAGAGTGGGATAGAGAGGGACAGAGAGAGAGGGATAGGAAGAGAGGGATAGAGAGAGAAAGACAGGGAGAGGCATAGAGAGAGAGGGATAGAGAGAGAGAGAGGGATAGCGAGAGAGACAGAGAGAGGGATAGAGAGAGAGGGATAGAGAAAGAGAAAGAGAGAGGAAAAAATTAAAGGAATAAATAATTGAGAGTTAAGAAATACATAGAGAATGATAGAAGGGGAGGGGGATCAGTAAAAAAAAGGATAATTAAAACCACAAATAACCAGGACAAAAAGACAGGAGTGTAGAAGAAGAATGGAGTGTCAAGAGGGATAAATTAGTGAGAATGTACTGAGTGTGAACTCCAGTGGCATTTCCTGACTCAGCTGTTCTTGTGCTTTTATCGTGGTGATATCATAAACCAGTCCTCTTTCAACACACACACACACAGACATGCATGCATGCACGCACGCGCGCGCACACACACACACACACACACACACACACACACACACACACACACACACACACACACACACACACACACACACACACACACACACACACACACACACACACACACACACACACACACACACACACACACACACACACACACACACACACACACACACACACACACACACACACACACACACACACACACACACACACACACACACACACACACACGCAGGCACACACTCCATCTCTCTGCCTCTGTAGGTGATGAAATGCAAGGTCATAGGCAGAAAGATTCTCCAGATATGGAGGGTTAATGTGTAACTGTGGCTTTTCAACCTGTTTACTGCTCAGTGGCTGGGAAATGTTAACAATAACATGCAAACACAGAGGTAATGGCTGTGGTGCCACTGAGACCAGAGAGAGGGTATAGTAGTCAACCTAACAGGCTATTAGATCCAGTCCGTAGGGGTTCTACCACCGTCACAACCATCCTACCAGTCAGCCTTTAGGATCCTACAGAGATGATATATCCGGGTTGCATTAGAGCTAGAGTCAGAGTGGAGAAAGAACAAAGATGATTAGGCCCATAAACTCTTTACTGTCTCATGGTAATAAAGGGATCATGTGCAATCTGAAAAACAAAATGAACGTATAATCTTATCACATTTGAAGGTTTTCGTCTGTACCCATCTACAATAAAAAGGAGAGTAGAAAGGAAATCTATTTATTGTTTAAGACAATAAAGACATTCACTAACTTCCATCATCCATTATGACTGGAATGTGCATGATCTATCTATGAGCTGATTGAGGTGATGAAATAGGTTGTTCAAGTAAATGATAGGGTTAGTAGTAAAGTGAGAGTGTAGCAATATAATTAATAGAATGGGTACATTGACTCCTCAGACCATTGTCAGTAGCATAGAATGGGAATATGTGTTCCTGTGTTCCAGGAATTCTAATTCTATGGGTTAATTAGAGGGAGGCCAAGGGGTTCCACCTGTTGGTTCCACCAGGACTTTCTGTGTTGCAATAGGCAGAGTGCTGGGGCTAGGGTGAGGAGGAGGAGGGGTGGGGTGGGGTGGGAGAGTGTGTGTGTGCAGCCGCTGACCTCCCTTATGGAAAAAACACCTGATTTTCACGTGAACACATGTGATCTCGTGTGATCTCATTTGATCACGTGCTTTAATGTGAAGCAACATGTGATAACATAAAACTACAGGTGACAACATGGTCTGATGTGAAATTAATGTGAAATAACTGTGACAACATGGGGAGGCAAAATCTCAAGATGTGATTACATGTACTGTATATACAGGTGACAACATTTCTACAGATAATTTAGGGTGTAAATGTGAAAGGACAGTATAACGCTGCAGGCTGATTACTTGAGACTCAATCTCTCTTGGGATTTAAACTCACAACCTCCTTGTTGGTATATACCTGAAGTTCCTGCTGAGCCACCAGGTCTGTGGACATAATGGAGATTGGCTATATATTTATCACTAAGAATACACTTTTGTACTTTGTCTAAAGTTGCAGTAAAAATAAAGTAAATATATACAAAAACTTGAAGGTGCTACAGTTAAAGTCAGAAGATTACAGACATTTAGGTTGGAGTCTTGATTTTCAACCACTCCACAAATTTCTTACTAACAAACTATAGTTTTGGCAAGTCGGATAGGACATCTACTTTGTGCATGACACAAGTAATTTTTCAAACAATTGTTTCCAGACAGAATATTTCACTTATAATTCACTGTATCACAATTCCAGTGGGTCGGAAGTTTACATACACTAAGTTGACTGTGCCTTTAAACAGTTTGGAACATTCCAGAAAATGATGTCATGGCTTTAGAAGCTTCTGATAGGCTAATTGACTTAATTTGAGTCAATTGGAGGTGTACCTGTGGATGTATTTCAGGGCCTACCTTCAAACTCATTGCCTCTGCTTGACATCATGGGAAAAGAAAAATAAATCTGCCAAGACATCAGAAAAAAATTGTAGACCTCCACAATCTGGTTCATCCTTGGGAGCAATTTCCAAATGCCTGAAGGTACCATGTTAATCTGTACAAACAATAGTACGCAAGTATAAGCACCAAAAAGTGCAAATCAATCTCAGAACAACAGCAAAGGTCCTAGTGAAGATACTGGAGGAAACGGGTACAAAAGTATCTATATCCACAGTAAAACGAGTCCTATATCGACATATACCTATACCGCTCAGCAAGGAAGAAGCTACTGCTCCAAAACCGCCATAAAAAAGCCAGACTACGGTTTGCAACTGCACATGGGGAAAAATATCGTACTTTTTGGAGAAATGTCATCTGGTCTGATGAAACAAAAATAGAACTGTTTGGCCATAATGACCATCATTATGTTTGGGGAAAAAAGGGGGATGCTTGCAACCCGAAGAACACCATCCCAACCGTGAAGCTCGGGGGTGGCAGCATCATGTTGTGGGGGTGCTTTGCTGCAGGGGGGACTGGTGCACTTCACAAAATTGATGACATCATGAGGTAGGGAAATGATGTGGATATATTGAAGCAACATCTCAAGACATTAGTCAGGAAGTTAAAGTTTGGTCGCAAATGTATCTTCCAAATGGACAATGACCCCAAGCATACTGGGGCGGCAGGGTAGCCTAGTGGTTAGAGCGTTGGAGCCAAAAGGTTGCAAGTTCAAAATCCTTTAGCTGACAAGGTACAAATCTGTCGTTCTGCCCCTGAACAGGCAGTTAACCCACTGTTCCTAGGCCGTCATTGAAAAAAATAATTTGTTCTTTAACTGACTTCCCTTTAAATAAAGGTAAAAAAATACTTCCAATGTTGTGGCAAAATGGCTTAAGGACAACAAAGTCAAGATATTGGAGTGGCCATGACAAAGCCCTGACCTCAATCCCATAGAAAATGTGTGGGCAGAACTGAAAAAGCGTGTGCTAGCAAGGAGGCCTACAAACCTGACTCAATTACACCAGCTCTGTCAGGAGGAATGGGCCAACATTCACCCAACTTATTGTGGAAGGCTCCCCGAAACATTTTACCCAAGTTAACAATTTAAAGGCAATGCTACCTTTATGTAAACTTCTGACCCACTGTGAATGTAATGAAAGAAATAAAAGCTGAAATAAATCATTCCCTCTACTATTATTATGACATTTCACATTCTTAAAATAAAGTGGTGATCCTAACTAACCTAAGACAGGGAATTTTTACTAGGTTTAAATGTCAGCAATTGTGAAAAACTGAGTTTAAATGTATTTGGCTAAGGTGTATGTAAACTTCCGACTTCAACTGTATTTCTATTAAATGACAGTATGCTGCAGTATTCTGATTTAAATTACTGTAAAATCTTGTATATTTTTGCCCTGTGAACACAGTCGGGACTTTAAAGTTTCAATATGTAACTTTTTTACCAAATTCACTTAGAAATGTGTTACAGATCTGTCATACTCATTGAAAGTAACCCCTTCACAATGCAGTGCTTGATTGTCACACGCTCTTACAAAGACTATAAAACTGTCACTGTCCATAAAAACATTTGTTCGACCTTCCGTCCTTCTGGCACAACGTTCCGACTGACGGTTGGTACAAATGCATCATATTTTAGACCATGCCCCCAAATATGCTAATGAGCCACTGAATGCAGCACATGAATGGAGCATAATGCTGTGTTCGTAAACAAGTGGGACTTTACCACATACGATTGGGAATAATCCATTTAAACAGCCCTTCAACTGGTAATCTCTAGTGAAAACCCGTCTATCATCCTGAGCTCCCATTTCTCCCACATACTGACCTCTGACGTCAACTACTAAGGAAAATACCTTTACAACAGCATTTAAATGCACCAACAAACATTATTAACAAAAAATACATCTATTCATTTGTTTACAAGCGTGATAACTGTAGTTTTAGTTTAAGGTTACACAGCTTGTTGGCCATAAGCCAATCAGTGATTCTCAATGAGTTCAAAGCACGTGCATGTATCCAATTGGTATTTACGTCTTCACAACTGGTAAATTCCCATCTCCCACATGGTTACGAACACAGCATTAAATGGAATATATTGGGTAGAAAAATGTACCATTATACTAGATGATCTGAACATGTACCCTAAAAGGTACCAACCAGTACCATGTGAGTTCCTCTGAGGGTGCCTTATGTGTACCTTTGACCTTTTTGTAAACTAGAGAACAACACTGCAACGTAACGCAGTTACACCTCTGGCACTGCCAAAACTTAACATGCGTCCCTGAGCACTGCACATTTTTTTGTTGGCGTTGTCAGATAATCACACAATTATTTACTTGATTACAGGCAACTTTTAGCCAAGTGCAGAAATGTATTCTTGCCAATATAACTGTGGTTGATCTCTGTCGTGTCCACAGACCTGTTGGCAAAGCAATGTTGAATGCATCTAAAGCATCCTGTGAGTTTAAAATAAATTGCGTGTGAGGCATGCCAAGTAAATACCCTACCCAAGTGCATTGCAAGTAAATATTTAGCAAAACACTAATACAGTATCCTACTGTATTATTGTAGGAATTTACTGTAAAATGATAAAAATGAATCTAAAAAATGAACAGCAATTGGCTAATAGTGTAGTGTTGTCACATGTTGAACCACATGATTTCACATGTAGAACATTTGAACACTTACATTTGGAACACTTCATGTGTCATTTCACATGTGAAAACATGTGTTTTTGGAATTGTATTGCTGTTCAGCTGAAGCATGACCCTATCTCTGAACTAACAACCTCAGGATTGCGCCACAAGTATGCAGTGTTCTCATACACATTCAATACCGATAATACATCTCCGCATGGAGCAAAAGCACGCCATCTGCACTGCTGTTTTAGTCATCAGTTAATCTGACTATTCGCTCATTGATTTAATTTACTGGATTCGGTCATTTGAGGGTTTTCTGTATAATTGCCTAATGTTGTTGGGGCATATTACTCTGCTTTAATGTTACTCCTGAATCACTATGATAAATAAAATCGTTTTTCTCAAGTGTTTTTTTTTTAACAAAGCTGAGATGTACTTTGAAGTCCAAAGTGTAGGAATACAGTTGAAATCAGTTATTGACACAGACATGGTGGCACAGCAGGACCATGAGAATGCAGTGAACCAGAACTCACATCCCTGGTCAGGACATGTTCAATAACAATGACTTTTTAAATAAAGATCCAAAAAGTTGTCAGATATGTAAGCTAAAAACCCTGTATGTTAATAGCACAGAGTGTGTGTCACAGCAACACATTTTTGTTTGCAGGGCATCACCTGTGAATTCTCATCTGAAAGGTTATTAGATCACATGTGTTTCTCCTCCAGTGGAGGCTGCTGAGGGCAGGTTGGCTCATAATATTGGCTGGAATGGAGTGAATGGACTGGTACCATTCTATCCCCTCCATGTCGGCCATTACTACGAGCTGTCCTCCCCTCAGCAGCCCCCACTGTTATCCTCATACTGTAATACTCCACTGTCTTCCTCATAAAGCGTCTCTGAGTAGGAGTGCTGATCTAGGATTCTCTGTCCATGTAAAGTTACTCATTATGATCTAAAAGGATGAAACTGATTCTAGATCAGCACTCCTAATCTAAGACTAATGAATATGGGCCCTGAAGTCAAGTGATGACTCGGCATAAACACGATACGGCTGCTTCCATGATGTAGGCTATTCTCTGAACCTGTCTAGAGGGGGGGGGGGGGGTTATGGCACGTGGGGTATTCACGGTATGTTTAGTGACATAACATGATTCATCACTGGGTGGTGTAAACACTTCACCTGCCAAACACTAGAGCAGTCTGCCGCAGCCACACTGAGTTGCCCAACTGGGTGCTGGGGAAAGATGGAAAGGCAGGAGAGATAGAGGGATAGAGGAAGATGAAAGGAAGAGTAGGGTTAGGGAGAGAGAGTGGTAATCTTTGTGAGGGAGACAGAGAGAGAAGGAGTGCAAGAGAGACAGAAAAAGAGAGAGAGAGAGAAATAAATACATTGAGAAAGAAAGAAGGATTGGACTGGGAGAGAAATTGAGGAGAGAGAAGGAGTGTAAGAGGCGTATAGTGGAGGAGGGTAATTCGAGCCATGTGTTTACCATGTCGCTGAGGAACACATGGTCAGGAACAATATGTTCAAATCCTTCCCCAAACAAACTTCTGAACCACATCGCCATCTTCCACTATCTGTTTACAGGCTCTCTGTTAATCCTCTAACCTACTGCGGGAGTGTGTGTGTGTGTGTGTGTGTGTATGTGTGTGTGTGTGTGTGTGTGCGTGCGTGTGTGTGTGCATGTAGTTGGCGCTTGTGCCTCTGCCCAAGATGAAACTGTATTTTTGTGCCAAAGCTTTTGTTTGTTTGTTTGTTTGTCAGACCATTAGCACCTGTTTGTGTGTGTCTGTGTGTGCATGCGTACGTGTGTGTGTACGTGTGTGTACGGGTGTCTGTTTATTGGGTAATGGCAGTGTTTGTACATGTTTATACCCTGATCTCTGTTAATCTAGACGGATCCTAGTGGCAGCTCCTCACTCAATATGATCATATAGCAGACATGTTTATACCCTGATCTCTGTTAATCTAGACGGATCCTAGTGGCAGCTCCTCACTCAATATGATCATGTAGCAGACATGTGTCACGCCCTGGCCATAGTTTACTTTGTATGTTTCTATTTTTTGATTGGTCAGGGTGTGATCTGAGTGGGCATTCTATGTTGGATTGTTTGTCTATTTCTGTGTTTGGCCTGATATGGTTCGCAATCAGGGGCAGGTGTTAGTCATTGTCTTTGATTGGGAACCATATTTAGGTAGCCTGGGTTTCACTGTGTGTTTGTGGGTGATTGTTCCTGTCTCTGTGTTTTGCACCAGATAGGGCTGTTTTCGGTTTTCGTATGTTTGTTATTTTGTTAGTTTATCGTGTATAGTTTCCGTATTAAATAAAATGAATCACAACTACGCTGCATTTTGGTCCGCTCCTCCTTCCCACAACGAAAGCCGTGACAACATGTTTATATCCCAATCTCTGTTAATCTAGACTGATCCTCATGGCAGCTCCTCACTCAATATGATCATATAGCAGACATGTTTATATCCCGATCTCTGTTAATCTAGACTGACCCTCAAGGCAGCTCCTCACTCAATATGGTCATATAGCAGACATGTTTATATCCCGATCTCTGTTAATCTAGACTGACCCTCAAGGCAGCTCCTCACTCAATATGGTCATATAGCAGACATGTTTATATCCCGATCTCTGTTAATCTAGACTGATCCTCAAGGCAGCTCCTCACTCAATATGGTCATATAGCAGACATGTTTATATCCCGATCTCTGTTAATCTAGACTGATCGTCATGGCAGCTCCTCACTCAATATGATCATATAGCAGACATGTTTATATCCCGATCTCTGTTAATCTAGACTGACCCTCAAGGCAGCTCCTCACTCAATATGGTCATATAGCAGACATGTTTATATCCTGATCTCTGTTAATCTAGACTTACCCTCAAGGCAGCTCCTCACTCAATATGGTCATATAGCAGACATGTTTATATCCCGATCTCTGTTAATCTAGACTGATCCTCATGGCAGCTCCTCACTCAATATGGTCATATAGCAGACATGTTTATATCCCGATCTCTGTTAATCTAGACTGATCCTCATGGCAGCTCCTCACTCAATATGGTCATATAGCAGACATGTTTATATCCCGATCTCTGTTAATCTAGACTGATCCTCATGGCAGCTCCTCACTCAATATGGTCATATAGCAGACATGTTTATATCCCGATCTCTGTTAATCTAGACTGATCGTCATGGCAGCTCCTCACTCAATATGGTCATATAGCAGACATGTTTATATCCCGATCTCTGTTAATCTAGACTGATCCTCATGGCAGCTCCTCACTCAATATGGTCATATAGCAGGCATGTTTATATCCCAATCTCTGTTAATCTAGACTGATCCTCATGGCAGCTCCTCACTCAATATGGCCATATAGCAGACATGTTTATATCCCGATCTCTGTTAATCTAGACTGATCCTCATGGCAGCTCCTCACTCAATATGGTCATATAGCAGACATGTTTATATCCCGATCTCTGTTAATCTAGACTGATCCTCATGGCAGCTCCTCACTCAATATGGCCATATAGCAGTCACTTGTATCCAAAGCCACTTGTTCACTCTATTTATGTCGATACAGTGCCTTCAGAAAGTATTCAGACCCTTTGACTTGTTTTTGTTACGTTACAGCCTTATTCTAAAATATATTCTATATATTTCTTTCTCATCAATCTACACACAATAGACCATAACGACAAAGCAACAACAGATTTTTAAAAATGTTTGCAAATTTAAAAAAAAGAAAAAAGAAAACTGAAATATCACTTTTACATAAGTATTCAGACCCTTTACTCAGTACTTTGTTGAAGCACCTACGGCAGCGATTACAGCCTCGAGTCTTCTTGGGTATTGTAACGATCTTCATCTTCATCAGATGAGGAGTAGCAAGGATCGGACCAAAACGCAGCGTGGTAAATGTCCATGATATTAATTATCACAGAACACGAAAATACAAAACAACAAAGTGAATGTAAGAAATGAAAATCGAAACAGTCCTGAAAGGTGAAAACACAAAACAGGAAACAACTTCCCACAAACACCAGGTGGGAAAAGGCTTCCTAAGTATGGTTCTCAATCAGAGACAACGATAGACAGCTGCCTCTGATTGGGAACCATACCAGGTCAAAAGCTTAGAAAAGAAAACATAGAAAAACAACATAGAATGCCCACCCCAACTCTTGCCCCGACCAAACCTAAATAGAGACATAAAAAGGATCTCTAAGGTCAGGGCATGACAGGTATGACGCTGTAAGCTTGGCACACCATTATTTGGGAAGTGTCTCCCATTCTTCTCTGCAAATCCTCTCAAGCTCTGTCAGGTTGTAAGGGGAGTGTTGCTGCACAACTATTTTCAGGACTCTCCTGA
Organism: Oncorhynchus masou masou; assembly: GCF_036934945.1. Taxonomy (NCBI): domain Eukaryota; kingdom Metazoa; phylum Chordata; class Actinopteri; order Salmoniformes; family Salmonidae; genus Oncorhynchus; species Oncorhynchus masou. The sequence continues at coordinate 18,298,536 of NC_088234.1, read as the reverse complement.
TGTTCGAGATGTTCGATCGGGTTCAAGTCCGGCCTCTGGCTGGGCCACTCAAGAGCATTCAGAGACTTGTCCCGAAGCCACTCCTGCGTTGTCTTGGCTGTGTGCTTAGGGTTGTTGTCCTGTTGGAAGGTGAACCTTAGCCCCAGTCTGTGGTCCTGAGCGCTCTTTAGCAGGTTTTCATCAAGGATCTCGCTGTTCATCTTTGCCTCAATCCTGACTAATCTCCCAGTCCCTGCCTCTGAAAAACATCCCCACAGCATTAAGCTATTACCACCATGCATCACCGTAGGGATGGTGCCAGGTTTCCTCAAGACGTGACACTTCGCATTCAGGCCAAATAGTTCAATATTGGTTTCATCTGACCAGAGAATCTTGTTTCTCATGACCTGAGAGTCCTTTAGGTGCCTTTTGGCAAACTCCAAGCGGGCTGTCAGGTGCCTTTTACTGAGGAATGGCATCCGTGTGGCCACTCTACCATAAAGGCCTGGTTGGTGTTTCTGTTTTTTATTTACAATACATTTGCAAAAATATCTAAAAAACCTTTTTTTTACTTTGTCATTATGGAGTCTAGTGTGTAGGAAAATGTTTTATTTAATCAATTTTAGAATAGGGCTGTAATGTAACAAAACGTGGACGAGGTCAAGGGTCTGAATATTTCCTGAAGGCACTGTATCCAGATGGGGAGGTGTACTGTATCCCCTCCCTTCCCCTGCATTAAACCGGTTGACGTGATTGTTTTAAGGAGATCTGGCTCAATCCAGTTACCACTGCATTCTGCCAGGGCCCCTTCATCTCTATGCCTGCCCCACTCACTCCCGCTCTCTCTCTTCCTTTATCTCTCTCTCTCTCTCTCTCTCTCTCTCTCTCTCTCTTCTTTACTTCTCCCTCTCTTCCTTTACCTCTCTCTCTCTCTCTCTCTCTCTCTCTCTCTCTCTCTCTCTCTCTCTCTCTCTCTCTCTCTCTCTCCTCCTGACACCGTGTGACTTTAGCACCAGCATGGGGATTTCTTTAGCCAGCAAACTGACAAAAAGTGAGAGAAAAAGTGGAAAATGGAGAGTTACATTACAGAACGTGGTAAAGTGTGGGAGTTTGTTTGTGTGTGTGTGTGTGTGGATGTGTGTGCAGGGGAGAGGGCAGATACATTTTGTGTGAGTAGGCTACCTACAGTATAATGTCAGGGGAATGTGAATGTTATGATGCTTCACAATGATTGAGTTTGAGTGTGAGTGTGTGTGAGTACATGTGTGTAAGTACGTGTGTGTGTGAGTGAGTACGTGTGTGTGTGTGTGTGTGTGTGTGTGTGTATGTGTGTGTGTGTACGTGCTCCTGTATGTGTAGGAGCACTGCAGAAAAAAATGACATTTCTCTGTGAAATGTTACACTATGCATCCGTGTGGACTCTTCCCACGATGCAGCTCTCCATGCATTCACCTGTGTGTAAGCTCACGTATGTGAGCATACCTGTGTGTTTTGTGTATGCATGTGTGCGCGTTTGTGTGGAAATTTAAATACTACATATGTACAACAGTATGTATCCACATTTCATATTTATAAACCTGTTCGTATGCATGGACGCAAGCATTCTATATGACAATTACGTCCCTTTATAGCATTATAAATGACAATAATGTCATGTTATAGCATTCTATATGACAATGATGTCATGTTATGGCATTCCAAATGACAATGACATCATGTTATAGCATTCTATATGACAATTATGTTGTGTTATAGCATTCTATATGACAATGATGTCGTGTTATAGCATTCTATATGACAATGATGTCGTGTTATAGCATTCTATATGACAATGATGTCGTGTTATAGCATTCTATATGACAATGGTGTCGTGTTATGGCATTCTATATGACAATGATGTCGTATTATGGCATTCTATATGACAATGATGTCGTGTTATAGCATTCTATATGTCAATGATGTCGTGTTATGGCATTCTATATGACAATGATGTTGTGTTATAGCATTCTATATGACAATGATGTCGTGTTATAGCATTCTATATGACAATGATGTCGTGTTATAGCATTCTATATGACAATGATGTTGTGTTATAGCATTCTATATGACAATGATGTTGTGTCTTAGCATTCTATATGACAATGATGTTGTGTTATAGCATTCTATATGACAATGATGTCGTGTTATGGCATTCTACATGACAATGATGTCGTGTTATGGCATTCTATATGACAATGATGTCGTGTTATGGCATTCTATATGTCAATGATGTCGTGTTATAGCATTCTATATGACAATGATGTTGTGTTATAGCATCCTATATGACAATGATGTTGTGTTATAGCATACTATATGACAATGATGTTGTGTTATAGCATTCTATATGACAATGATGTTGTGTTATTGCATCCTATATGACAATGATGTTGTGTTATAGCATTCTATATGACAATGATGTCGTGTTATAGCATTCTATATGACAATGATGTCGTGTTATAGCATTCTATATGACAATGATGTCGTGTTATAACATTCTATATGACAATGATGTTGTGTTATAGCATTCTATATGACAATAATGTCGTGTTATAGCATTCTATATGTCAATGACGTCATGTTATAGCATTCTATAAGACAATGACGTCATGTTATAGCATTCTATACGACAATGACATCATGTTATAACATTCTATATGACAATGATGTCGTGTTATAGCATTCTATAAGACAATGACGTCATGTTATAGCATTCTATACGACAATGACATCATGTTATAACATTCTATATGACAATGATGTCGTGTTATAGCATTCTATACAACAATGACGTCATGTTATAGCATTCTATACGACAATGACGTCGTATTATAGCATTCTATACGACAATGACGTCGTGTTATAGCATTCTATACGACAATGACGTCGTGTTATAGCATTCTATACGACAATGACGTCATGTTATAGCATTCTATACGACAATGACGTCATGTTATAGCATTCTATACGACAATGACGTCGTGTTATAGCATTCTATAAGACAATGACGTCATGTTATAGCATTCTATACGACAATGACGTCGTGTTATAGCATTCTATCTGACAATGACGTCATGTTATAGCATTCTATACGATAATGACGTCATGTTATAGCATTCTATAAGACAATGACGTCATGTTATAGCATTCTATATGACAATGACGTCGTGTTATAGCATTCTATACGACAATGACGTTGTGTTATAGCATTCTATACGACAATGACGTCATGTTATAGCATTCTATACGATAATGACGTCATGTTGTAGCCTGTCGTACTCATGGTGCGGCTGGCCTTATGAAATGTCTATCTCCGAGTCTATTAATATACCGATGAGAACATACACCACATACTGGCTACCACTTTAACCCCCCTCAGCACACTCAGCAACATAGAGGCGGTCTCTCACATACGGAGGCCTATACAGAGACATATATTTGTCAATGTAAGGCTCTTTCCTAAGTATTAGGACTCGTTTGTTTTAGTCACCACACCGTCTCCTCCTCAAGATTACCAACAGAGTACTACAACACACCACACAATCTCACGGTTATCAACTCCACATCAACTCCACATGCAGCACGACACATGTCTAGGACATTGTAGCAGGACGCTGTTGGACCACCTTCAGCACACTCAGCAACATACAGACAGACACACTGGCCTATCTACACACTGGCCTCACAGCCTATCTCCCTATAGTAATATTACCATGCCATCTAGCAGACGTTTTTATCCAAAGCTACTAACAGTCATGCGTGCATACAGTCTACACATTGGGTGGTCCTGGGAATCGAACCCAAAACCCTGGGTTTGGCCGGTGAAGGCTGTCATTGTAAATAAGAATTTGTTCTGACTTGCCTAGTTAAATAAAGGTTACATTGCAAGCGCCATTCTCTACCAACAAAGCTATAGACCTCCCTATCTCTTACATATGTACTGTAGGCCTGTGTATCAAGACTCATGTGTTTTTGGTTTCACCCTCTTCTCCTCGACATTATCAAATTAACACTTAGACCAGCATAGTATTCGACAGCATAGTATTTATTACTGAAGTGAAAAGGTCAGTTTTAACCAAAGCCAGAGGCAGGTGTACAGAACATGACGTAGTGATGCTTTGCCAGCAGCTGAATACATGCGTGGTGTGTCTCAGTCAGCAGGGTTAAAGGTGAAGTCGTATGTGGTATGTGCTTGTCTGTGGCACCGTTCCTCTCTGTCACTGCCCCTCATTCATTTAGCTACTCTTACCTCCCTCATGTCTGTCTGTCTACCCCCACACGCACACACACGCACACGCACACGCGCACGCACGCACGCACACACACACACACACACACACACACACACACACACACACACACACACACACACACACACACACACACACACACACACACACACACACACACACACACACACACACACACACACACACACACACACACACACACACACACACACACACCTGTGATGACTAAGAAACTTTCATTGGCTAGGAGTTAGCATTATTACATGGGTAAAGAAGAGACAGCTGTTTTGGAGGAGCTGTAAGACTCCCAAGATGGGCTTTTCTTTCAAAGTGACACGGTTTCACCTATGCTGCCCTCCCTGTTTGTTACCTAGTTGACTTTTTAGACAGTGACTTAATATTACTATGCCGCCTTGTGGACGAAGACTGCGTGATGGCGACAGGCATGTCTTTATCACCCTCACCATGAGAGCATGTTTCCTTGTGTGTTCTTTATAAAATGATGACATTGAGGAGTAGGCAGCCCTTCTGACTCCATTACATAGGAGTTTGTGAAAGCTTGAAGTCATTGAAAGCTTGAATGGTATATCTACAGTCTACAGCAAAACGAGTAGCGCTAGCTATATGTCGTGTGTTTACTTTGGGTTTAGCCTGTGTTTGTAGCCGCTTCTCAGAGCTCCGCTCGTACACGTTTACTACACGTCTACTCCAGTCTGGGTTGTGCCGTGGCGGAGTTCTTTGTGGGCTATACTCGGTCTTGTCTCAGGATGGTAAGTTGGTGGTTGAAGATATCCCTCTAGTGGTGTTGGGGCTGTGCTTTGGCAAAGTGGGTTGGGTTATATCTTTCCTGTTTGGCCCTGTCCGGGGTCATCGGATGGGGCCACAGTGTCTCCTGACCCCTCCTGTCTCAGCCTCCAGTATTTATGCTGCAGTAGTTTGTGTGTCATGAGACATGATGACTCCTTGCTGTTCCCAGTTCACCTGGCCGTGCTGCTGCTCCAGTTTCAACTGTTCTGCCTGCGGCTATGGAATCCTGACCTATTCACCGGATGTGCTACCTGTCCCAGACCTGCTGTTTTCAACTCTCTAGAGACAGCAGGAGTGGTCGAGATACACTTAATGATCGGCTATGAAAAGCCAAATGACATTTACTCCTGAGGTGCTGACCTGTTGCACCCTCGACAAATACTGTGATTATTATTATTTGACCATGCTGGTCATTTATGAACATTTGAACATCTTGGCCATGTTCTGTTATAATCTCCATCCTGCACAGCCAGAAGAGGACTGGCCACCCCTCATAGCCTGGTTCCTCTCTAGGTTTCTTCCTAGGTTTTGGCCTTTCTAGGGAGTTTTTCCTAGCCACCGTGCTTCTACACCTGCATTGCTTGCTGTTTGGGGTTTTAGGCTGGGTTTCTGTACAGCACTTTGAGATATCAGCTGATGTACGAAGGGCTATATAAATACACTTGATTTGATTTACTACGAAGCGTTCCCACCGACATTTGCTTGTACACCCGCGCATGCTCTGTCATTATTATTATTTTTTTTAATCAAACAGATCTCTCGTATTAAAAATGTACAGTTCTACCAGTTTTCATTCAGAAAGTCCAGTGAATACAACTGAAATAACACGATTTGGCCCCTAGGGAGCAGTGTAACATAAGTCTTTGTATTTTCACGGTCCAATGTAGGCACACAATCTTCATGGGGAATTGGAACTCCATATCTAAACAGAAACACACTGACTCTTGCCCCAATCACATCATTAATTTACAATATCGTTCATTGTGACCCAAATAACTCAAACACAGGTTTATACAAAGAGGGTGTTGTGAGGTGTGGTAGCATGCACATGTTTATGTCATTCATTCCCAGGTCTCAGTGTGTGTCCTCACTATTTTAAACTGCTATATAAAACTTACATGGCACTGGGTTAGTTAAACAATGAAAATTAAAGCTTTTAATTATCTTGTTGATGCGGTTTAATCTCGTGCTCATCCTCTCTCTTGTTCTTCATGGCGTTTGGTTGATTTTAAAATTATCCAGTTGGTGTGGAGTGGTGTTGGCTGTGTGAGAACTATGAAGTGAGTATTTTTGGTACTCTCATTCCCACTACTGGTAAGATTTAATTTAGTACTGCTAAACCATTTTACTAGGAAGTGTTTTTCAACCGTGTTTACTGTGTAGAACTGTGTATATCCTATATTGTGAGAGAAGACAGTGGGTGTTATATGTTTCTCTTAATGTGAATAATCCTATTTTATGCTATACTACCACTGTTCTCTTGTGTTTTTATCTTCCTCTTCTTCCTCTTCTTCCTCTTCTCTTCTTTCTTTGGATAGCTATGTGAGGATTGTGTTGTTACTTGCATCTGCCCTGCCAGTCTTCAGTTGCCGTGGGAGATAAGAAGGACAGGTGCGGAGGCAGTTTGCGATCTGTGTCAACGTGTGTGTGTATATTTATGTTTATGTGTGCGAATGTTGGGTGTGGGTGTGTATGTATATGCATGTACTGTATGTGCTAGTATTTGTGTGTGTCCTTGTGTGTCCTTGTGTGTGTGTGTGTGTGTGTGTGTGTGTGTGTGTGTGTGTGTGTGTGTGTGTGTGTGTGTGTGTGTGTGTGTGTGTGTGTGTGTGTGTGTGTGTGTGTGTGTGTGTGTGTGTGTGTATGTATGTGTGTGTGTGTGTCTGTGTGTGTAGGACCTCTGCCTTGCACAGCTCGTTGCCCTCTGTGCTCCACAGTCTGCCTGGTGACTATGGACAGGCAATGTTTTTGGTCAAGACTGACTGAGGAGTTTATTTACAGAGTGGAGCAGCAGTGCTGTGTGTGTGTCTGTGTGTGTGTGTGTGTGTTTGTGTGTGTGTCTGTGTGTGTTTGTGTGTGTTTGTGTGTGTGTTTGTGTGTGTGTGTGTGTGTGTGTGTGTTGCACCATAGAGCTCTAACTACAGGAAGGCCTATTCTCAGGCCCTCAGACAGGCTCTCTGGGATACACAGAGAGAGAGAGAGAGACAGAGAGTATGTGTGTGTGTATGTGTGTATATGTGTGTGTGTGTATATGTGTTCATGTGTGTGTAATACAGGCATGTCTGTCGCCATCTCATAGTCTTTGTCCACAAGGTGGCATAGTAATATTAAGTCAAATGCTTGCTTATGATCCTTTCACAACGATAAATAGTAAAAAAAAAAAAACCAAACAAACAAACAGTAACTAACACAAGAGGAATGAAGAGGAATACACAAGAATTAAGCTATATACGGGGAGTAACAGTATCAGATCAATGTGCAGAGGTATTTGAGGTAGATATGAAGGCAGGGTAAAGTGACAAGGCATCAGGAAGGATAATAATAAATAAAAACACTGTAGCAGCAGCAAATGATGAGTGCAAGAGTGTGTGTAAGTGTTTGTTTATTTGTTTGTGTTGTGTTGGCATGCGTGTGCATATCTTTTTTGAATGTGTGAGGGATTTGTGTGGGAGTGACAGTGCAGTGTGTGTGAGTGTGTGTGTATATAGTCTAGTGAGTGTGTATAGTGTGTATCACTAAAGCACCTTATACCACCCACCACTGCGACTTGTATGCTCAAGTCGGCTGGCCCTCGCTACATATTCGTCGCCAGACCCACTGGCTCCAGGTCATCTACAAGTCCATGCTAGGTAAAGCTCCGCCTTATCTCAGTTCACTGGTCACGATGGCAACACCCATCTGTAGCACGCGCTCCAGCAGGTGTATCTCACTGATCATCCCTAAAGCCAACACCTCATTTGGCCGCCTTTCGTTCCAGTACTCTGCTGCCTGTGACTGGAACGAATTGCAAAAATTCCTGAAGTTGGAGACTTTTATCTCCCTCACCAACTTCAAACATGTGCTATCTGAGCAGCTAACCGATCGCTGCAGCTGTACATAGTCTATTGGTAAATAGCCCACCCTTTTTCACCTACCTCATCCCCACACTGTTTTTATTTATTTACTTTTCTGCTCTTTTGCACACCAGTATCTCTACCTGTACATGACCATCTGATCATTTATCACTCCAGTGCTAATCTGCAAAATTGTAATTATTCGCCTACTCCATGTGTAACTCTGTGTTGTCTGTTCACACTGCTAAGCTTTATCTTGGCCAGGTCGCAGTTGCAAATGAGAACTTGTTCTCAACTAGCCTACCTGGTTAAATAAAGGTGAAATAAAAAATAAATAAAAAATATGTAGTCTCGTGAGTGTGTATATGTAGTCTAGTGAGTGTGTATATAGTCTAGTGAGTGTGTATATAGTCTAGTGAGTGTGTATATATAGTCTAGTGAGTGTGTATGTAGTCTAGTGAGTGTGTATATGTAGTCTAGTGAGTGTGCATATGTAGTCTAGTGAGTGTGTATATAGTCTAGTGAGTGTGTATATACAGTCTAGTGAGTGTGTATATAGTCCAGTGAGTGTGTATATGTAGTCTAGTGAGTGTGTATATGTAGTCTAGTGAGTGTGTATATATAGTCTAGTGAGTGTGTATATAGACTAGTGAGTGTGTATATGTAGTCTAGTGAGTGTGTATATGTAGTCTAGTGAGTGTGTATATATAGTCTAGTGAGTGTGTATATAGTCTAGTGAGTGTGTATATATAGTCTAGTGAGTGTGTATATATAGTCTAGTGAGTATGTATATGTAGTCTAGTGAGTGTGTATATGTAGTCTAGTGAGTGTGTATATGTAGTCTAGTGAGTGTGTATATAGTCTAGTGAGTGTGTATATAGTCTAGTGAGTGTGTACATATAGTCTAGTGAGTGTGTATGTAGTCTAGTGAGTGTGTATATGTAGTCTAGTGAGTGTGTATATGTAGTCTAGTGAGTGTGTATATAGTCTAGTGAGTGTGTATATACAGTCTAGTGAGTGTGTATATAATCCAGTGAGTGTGTATATGTAGTCTAGTGATTGTGTATATGTAGTCTAGTGAGTGTGTATATATAGTCTAGTGAGTGTGTATATAGACTAGTGAGTGTGTATATGTAGTCTAGTGAGTGTGTATATGTAGTCTAGTGAGTGTGTATATATAGTCTAGTGAGTGTGTATATAGTCTAGTGAGTGTGTATATGTAGTCTAGTGAGTGTGTATATATAGTCTAGTGAGTGTGTATATAGTCTTGTGAGTGTGTATATAGTCTAGTGAGTGTGTATATGTAGTCTAGTGAGTGTGCATATGTAGTCTAGTGAGTGTGTATATAGTCTAGTGAGTGTGTATATGTAGTCTAGTGAGTGTGTATATATAGTCTAGTGAGTGTGTATATAGTCTAGTGAGTGTGTATATGTAGTCTAGTGAGTGTGTATATAGTCTAATGAGTATGTATATATAGTCTAGTGAGTGTGCATATGTAGTCTAGTGAGTGTGTATATAGTCTAGTGAGTGTGTGTATATAGTCTAGTGAGTGTGTATATGTAGTCTCGTGAGTGTGTATATGTAGTCTAGTTAGTGTGTGTATATATGTGAGTACATAAAGTCTAGTGAGTGTGTATATATAGTCTAGAGAGTGTGTATGTAGTGTGTATATATAGTCTAGTGAGTGTGTGTATATAGTCTAGTGAGTGTGTATATATAGTCTAGTGAGTGTGTGTATATAGTCTAGTGAGTGTGTATGTAGTGTGTATATAGAGTCGAGTGAGTGAGTATATATAGTCTAGTGAGTGTGTATATAGTCTGGTGAGTGTGTATGTAATGTGTATATATAGTCTAGTGAGTGTGTGTATATAGTCTAGTGAGTGTGTGTATATAGTCTAGTGAGTGTGTATATAGTCTGGTGAGTGTGTATATATAGTCTAGTGAGTGTGTATATATAGTCTAGTGGGTGTGTGTATATAGTCTAGTGAGTGTGTATATATAGTCTAGTGAGTGTGTATATATAGTCTAGTGAGTGTGTATATAGTCTGGTGAGTGTGTATGTAGTGTGAATATATAGTCTAGTGAGTGTGTGTATATAGTCTGGTGAGTGTGTATATATAGTTTAGTGAGTGTGTATGTAGTGTGTATATATAGTCTAGTGGGTGTGTGTATATAGTCTAGTGAGTGTGTATATATAGTCTGGTGAGTGTGTGTATATAGTCTAGTGAGTGTGTATATATAGTCTGCTGAGTGTGTGTATATAGTCTAGTGAGTGTGTATATATAGTCTAGTGAGTGTGTATATAGTCTGGTGAGTGTGTATATAGTGTGTATATATAGTCTAGTGAGTGTGTGTATATAGTCTAGTGAGTGTGTATATATAGTCTAGTGAGTGTGTATATAGTCTGGTGAGTGTGTATATAGTGTGTCTATATAGTCTAGTGAATGTGTATATATAGTCTAGTGAGTGTGTGTATATATGTGAGTACAAAAAGTCTAGTGAGTGTGTATATATAGTCTAGAGAGTGTGTATATATAGTCTAGTGAATGTGTATATATTGTCTAGTGAGTGTATATATAGTGTGTATATAGAGTCGAGTGAGTGTGTATATATAGTCTAGTGAGTGTGTATGTAGTGTGTATATATAGTCTAGTGAGTGTGTGTATATAGTCTAGTGGGTGTGTGTATATAGTCTAGTGAGTGTGTATATATAGTCTAGTGAGTGTGTGTATATAGTCTAGTGAGTGTGTGTATATAGTCTAGTGAGTGTGTATATATAGTCTGGTGAGTGTGTGTATATAGTCTAGTGAGTGTGTATATAGTCTGGTGAGTGTGTATGTAGTGTGTATATATAGTCTAGTGAGTGTGTGTATATAGTCTAGTGAGTGTGTATATATAGTCTAGTGAGTGTGTGTATATAGTCTAGTGAGTGTGTATGTAGTGTGTATATAGAGTCGAGTGAGTGTGTATATAAAGTCTAGTGAGTGTGTATATAGTCTGGTGAGTGTGTATGTAATGTGTATATATAGTCTAGTGAGTGTGAATGAAGAGTGAATGAAGAGGAATACACAAGAATTAAGCTATATACGGGGAGTAACAGAATCAGATCAATGTGCAGAGGTATTTGAGGTAGATATGAAGGCAGGGTAAAGTGACAAGGCATCAGGAAGGATAATAATAAATAAAAACACTGTAGCAGCAGCAAATGATGAGTGCAAGAGTGTGTGTAAGTGTTTGTTTATTTGTTTGTGTTGTGTTGGCATGCGTGTGCATATCTTTTTTGAATGTGTGAGGGATTTGTGTGGGAGTGACAGTGCAGTGTGTGTGAGTGTGTGTGTATATAGTCTAGTGAGTGTGTATAGTGTGTATCACTAAAGCACCTTATACCACCCACCACTGCGACTTGTATGCTCAAGTCGGCTGGCCCTCGCTACATATTCGTCGCCAGACCCACTGGCTCCAGGTCATCTACAAGTCCATGCTAGGTAAAGCTCCGCCTTATCTCAGTTCACTGGTCACGATGGCAACACCCATCCGTAGCACGCGCTCCAGCAGGTGTATCTCACTGATCATCCCTAAAGCCAACACCTCATTTGGCCGCCTTTCGTTCCAGTTCTCTGCTGCCTGTGACTGGAACGAATTGCAAAAATCCCTGAAGTTGGAGACTTTTATCTCCCTCACCAACTTCAAACATGTGCTATCTGAGCAGCTAACCGATCGCTGCAGCTGTACATAGTCTATTGGTAAATAGCCCACCCTTTTTCACCTACCTCATCCCCACACTGTTTTTATTTATTTACGTTTCTGCTCTTTTGCACACCAGTATCTCTACCTGTACATGACCATCTGATCATTTATCACTCCAGTGCTAATCTGCAAAATTGTAATTATTCGCCTACCTCCTCATGCCTTTTGCACACAATGTATATAGACTCCCCTTTTTTGTACTGTGTTATTGACTTGTTAATTGTTTACTCCATGTGTAACTCTGTGTTGTCTGTTCACACTGCTAAGCTTTATCTTGGCCAGGTTGCAGTTGCAAATGAGAACTTGTTCTCAACTAGCCTACCTGGTTAAATAAAGGTGAAATAAAAAATAAATAAAAAATATGTAGTCTCGTGAGTGTGTATACGTAGTCTAGTGAGTGTGTATATGTAGTCTAGTGAGTGTGTATATAGTCTAGTGAGTGTGTATATACAGTCTAGTGAGTGTGTATATAGTCTAGTGAGTGTGTATATGTAGTCTAGTGAGTGTGTGTATGTAGTCTAGTGAGTGTTTATATATAGTCTAGTGAGTGTGTATATATAGTCTAGTGAGTGTGTATATAGTCTAGTGAGTGTGTATATGTAGTCTAGTGAGTGTGTATATGTAGTCTAGTGAGTGTGTATATATAGTCTAGTGAGTGTGTATATAGTCTAGTGAGTGTGTATATCGTCTAGTGAGTGTGTATATATAGTCTAGTGAGTGTGTATGTAGTCTAGTGAGTGTGTATATGTAGTCTAGTGAGTGTGTATATGTAGTCTAGTGAGTGTGTATATAGTCTAGTGAGTGTGTATATAGTCTAGTGAGTGTGCATATATAGTCTAGTGAGTTTGTATATGTAGTCTAGTGAGTGTGTATATGTGGTCTCGTGAGTGTGTATATGTAGTCTAGTGAGTGTGTATATATAGTCTAGTGAGTGTGTATATGTAGTCTAGTGAGTGTGTATATAGTCTAGTGAGTGTGTATATAGTCTAGTGAGTGTGTATATACAGTCTAGTGAGTGTGTATATAGTCTAGTGAGTGTGTATATGTAGTCTAGTGAGTGTGCAAATGTAGTCTAGTGAGTGTGTATATGTAGTCCAGTGAGTATGTATATATAGTCTAGTGTGTGTATGTAGTGTGTATATATAGTCTAGTGAGTGTGTATATATAGTCTAGTGAGTGTGTATATATAGTCTAGTGAGTGTGTATATTTCATCTAGTGAGTGTGTATATGTAGTCTAGTGAGTGTGTATATGTAGTCTAGTGAGTGTGTATATATAGTCTAGTGAGTGTGCATATATAGTCTAGTGAGTTTGTATATGTAGTCTAGTGAGTGTGTATATGTGGTCTCGTGAGTGTGTATATGTAGTCTAGTGAGTGTGTATATATAGTCTAGTGAGTGTGTATATATAGTCTAGTGAGTGTGTATATGTAGTCTAGTGAGTGTGTATATGTAGTCTAGTGAGTGTGTATATAGTCTAGTGAGTGTGTATATGTAGTCTAGTGAGTGTGCATATGTAGTCTAGTGAGTGTGTATATAGTCTAGTGAGTGTGTATATGTAGTCCAGTGAGTATGTATATATAGTCTAGTGAGTGTGTATGTAGTGTGTATATATAGTCTAGTGAGTGTGTATATATAGTCTAGTGAGTGTGTGTATATAGTCTAGTGAGTGTGTATATATAGTCTAGTGAGTGTGTATATATAGTCTAGTGAGTGTGTATATTTCATCTAGTGAGTGTGTATATGTAGTATAGTGAGTGTGTATATGTAGTCTAGTGAGTGTGTATATATAGTCTAGTGAGTGTGCATATATAGTCTAGTGAGTTTGTATATGTAGTCTAGTGAGTGTGTATATGTGGTCTCGTGAGTGTGTATATGTAGTCTAGTGAGTGTGTATATATAGTCTAGTGAGTGTGTATATATAGTCTAGTGAGTGTGTATATGTAGTCTAGTGAGTGTGTATATGTAGTCTAGTGAGTGTGTATATAGTCTAGTGAGTGTGTGTATATAGTCTAGTGAGTGTGTATGTAGTGTGTATATATAGTCTAGTGAGTGTGTATATACAGTCTAGTGAGTGTGTGTATATAGTCTAGTGAGTGTGTGTATATAGTCTAGTGAGTGTGTGTATATAGTCTAGTGAATGTGTATATATAGTCTTGTAAGTGTTTATATATAGTCTAGTGAGTGTGTGTATAGTCTAGTGTGTGTATATATAGTCTAGTGAGTGTGTATGTAGTGTGTATATAGTCTAGTGAGTGTGTGTATGTAGTCTAGTGAGAGTGTATATAGTCTGGTGAGTGTGTATGTAATGTGTATATATAGTCTAGTGAGTGTGTGTATATAGTCTAGTGAGTGTGTATATAGTCTAGTGAGTGTGTATATAGTCTGGTGAGTGTGTATATATAGTCTAGTGAGTGTGTATGTAGTGTGAATATATAGTCTAGTGAGTGTGTGTATATAGTCTAGTGAGTGTGTATATAGTCTGGTGAGTGTGTATATATAGTCTAGTGAGTGTTTATGTAGTGTGTATATATAGTCTAGTGGGTGTGTGTATATAGTCTAGTGAGTGTGTATATATAGTCTAGTGAGTGTGTGTATATAGTCTAGTGAGTGTGTGTATATAGTCTAGTGAGTGTGTATATATAGTCTGGTGAGTGTGTGTATATAGTCTAGTGAGTGTGTATATAGTCTGGTGAGTGTGTATATATAGGCTAGTGAGTGTGCATGTAGTGTGTATATATAGTCTTGTAAGTGTTTATATATAGTCTAGTGAGTGTGTGTATAGTCTAGTGTGTGTATATATAGTCTAGTGAGTGTGTATGTAGTGTGTATATAGTCTAGTGAGTGTGTATGTAGTGTGTATATAGTCTAGTGAGTGTGTATATGTAGTCTATTGTTTGTGTATAGATAGTCTAGTGAGTGTGTATATATAGTCTGGTGAGTGTGTTGATATAGTCTAGTGAGTGTGTATATATAGTCTAGTGAGTGTGTATATATAGTCTAGTGAGTGTGTGTATATAGTCTAGTGAGTGTGTATATATAGTCTAGTGAGTGTGTATATATAGTCTAGTGAGTGTGTATATATAGTCTAGTGAGTGTGCATGTAGTGTGTATATATAGTCTTGTAAGTGTTTATATATAGTCTAGTGAGTGTGTGTATAGTCTAGTGTGTGTATATATAGTCTAGTGAGTGTGTATGTAGTGTGTATATAGTCTAGTGAGTGTGTATGTAGTGTGTATATAGTCTAGTGAGTGTGTATATGTAGTCTATTGTTTGTGTATAGATAGTCTAGTGAGTGTGTATATATAGTCTGGTGAGTGTGTATATATAGTCTAGTGAGTGTGTATATATAGTCTAGTGAGTGTGTGTATATAGTCTAGTGAGTGTGTATATATAGTCTAGTGAGTGTGTATATATAGTCTAGTGAGTGTGTATATTTCATCTAGTGAGTGTGTATATGTAGTCTAGTGAGTGTGTATATATAGTCTAGTGAGTGTGCATATATAGTCTGGTGAGTTTGTATATGTAGTCTAGTGAGTGTGTATATGTGGTCTCGTGAGTGTGTATATGTAGTCTAGTGAGTGTGTATATATAGTTTAGTGAGTGTGTATATGTAGTCTAGTGAGTGTGTATATGTAGTCTAGTGAGTGTGTATATGTAGTCTAGTGAGTGTGTATATATAGTCTAGTGAGTGTGTATATATAGTCTAGTGAGTGTACGTTGGATCAGTGCAAAATAGAGTCAGTGCGGATAGTTTGGGTACCATTAGTTTACTATTTAGCAGTCTGGCTATTTAGCAGTCTTGTGGCTTGGGGGTAGGAACTGTCTCGGAGCCTGTTGGTCCAATAGCCAATGCTCCGGTACCGTTTGCCGGACGGTATCAGAGTGAACAATCTATGGCTTGGGTGGCTGGAGTCTGGCAATTTTTCGGGTCTTGTTCTGACAGTAAGCCCGATCATTTAAACTAGGTCCTTACTGATTTCAAGCTGGATCTTCTCTCAGACCACCAACTGTGAGGGTCTTTGCACAATCCCCCTGTTTCCTTCCACCCCGTCTCCCATCACTCTACACCCTTTACCCCCCCCCCTCCTCAACCCTCCAAACAGTCCCAGGGGTCACCATGAGGGTCTGTGGAAGGGTCTGTGTGTGGTGCCAAAAGCAGGAAGCCACAGCTGTGCTCATCAGAATGTGTGTATGTGTGTCTCTCTGTGTCTGTTTCTCTCGCTGTGTGTGTGTGTGTGTGTTTGTGTGTGTGTGTGTGTGTGTGTTTGTGTGTGTGTGTGTGTGTGTTTGTGTGTGTGTGTGTGCGTGCGTGCGTGTGACTTTTTCTGCACTCTAAGTGTTTTCGGTGTCTCTCTGTTGACTCTACCTCTGATTAAATTAAGCAATGTCCTCCACTGTGACGAGCTCCCAAAGCTTTGTTACGATGCACATGTCCTCCACTGTGACGAGCTCCCAAAGCTTTGTTACGATGCACATGTCCTCCACTGTGATGAGCTCCCAAAGCTTTGTTACGATGCACATGTCCTCCACTGTGATGAGCTCCCAAAGCTTTGTTACGAAGCACATGTCCTCCACTGTGATGAGCTCCCAAAGCTTTGTTACGATGCACATGTCCTCCACTGTGATGAGCTCCCAAAGCTTTGTTACGATGCACATGTCCTGCACCTGAAGCAAGTGGAATATATTTCCCTTTTGCACTTTAATTATTTGCACATCGCTACAGCAATGTAAATATACAGAATATGACCATTGAAATGTCTTTATTCTTTTGGAACTTACTTAAAGTTAACTTAAATTTACTGGGCTTTAATTGGCTTGGGAAACATATGTTTACATTGCCAAAGCAAGTGAAATAAATAACTAACAAAAGTGAAATAAACAATATTATATTAACAGGAAACACTACACACACACTATCTCTCTCTCTCTCTCTCTCTCTCTCAGTATTTGCAATTTAGATGGACCTGCTGGTATCTGCTGTGTGTCTGCTGTGCGCGGTGGCATGACTGTGTGTGTGTGTGTGTGTGTGTGTGTGTGTGTGTGTGTGTGTGTGTGTGTGTGTGTGTGTGGTGTGTGTGTGTGTGTGAGAGAGAGAGGAAGAGAGAGAGAGAGAGAGAGAGAGAGAGAGAGAGAGAGAGAGAGAGAGAGAGAGAGAGAGAGAGAGAGAGAGAGAGAGAGAGAGAGAGAGAGAGAGCATGTTCAGTGGCGTCCTCCTGCTAGACATATGGACCTGATCACAGTTGCCTGGTGCTGATGTTTTTTGACAGGCAAGACGCTCCATTGAAATAGAGAGAGAGAGCGAGAGAGAGAGAGAACGAAAAGGAAAGAGAGAAAATTAGACTGAGACGAGAGAGCGGGAGAGAGAGAGAGAGAGAGAGAGAGAGAGAGAATTTAATTGAGAGACAGAGAGAGAGAGACAGAGAGAGTGGGAGAAATGTATGCATACAGTCGCATTTAGCATCTGCTAAACTACATATATATATAATATTATAGAGAGAGGAGGGAGGGAGGGAGAGAGAGAGAGGGAGAGAGGGAGGGAGGGAGAAAGGGAGGGAAAGAGAAAGAGGAAGGGGAGAGAGGGAGAGAGAGAGGGAGAGAGAGAGCGAGAGAGGGAGAGAGGGAGAGAGGGAAGGAGAGAGAAAGAGGGAGGGGGAGAGAGGGAGGGAGAGAGGGAGAGAGAAAGGGAGAGAGTGAGAGAGGGAGAGAGGGAGGGAGAGATGGAGAGAGGGAGGGAGAGAGGGAGGGAGAGAGCAGAGAAGAAGAGAGGAGGAGGCAAAAAAATGACTTCACAGCTGTGACTGCCCCCTTTTCCCTCTGCCTCTCTCCGTCTCTCTCCCTGTCTTTCTCTCTCTTGCTCTCTTTCTCACTCTCACTCTCTCAATCAGAAGTTTTTTTCATTCTTTAAAATGATTTTTAGAGAGGGGGAAGAGGCATTTGGTGCCTGGCTAGGTGCAGGAGAATGACACACACAGGAGCCTGAACGTAGAGAAGAGGGAGAGAGAGAGAATATGCTATAGCCTTCTCCTGGTGGGACAGACGGACTGACAGACAGACAGACAGACAGACAGACAGACAGACAGACAGACAGACAGACAGACGCCTCACTGGACCTGCTCAACCAAACGCCTCTCCACTCAGACACCCTCACTGTCAGACGGACCAGACCAGGACTCATTCCAACAGAGAAGAGGACAGACAGACAAACTCATTCCAACAGAGAAGAGAGAGGCAGACAGACGGAGCAACAGGAGTATTTCGTCATCATTACGGCTGCTCTTCTTTTTTTGGAAGTGCTTTTTGGAAGTGCTTTTGGAGAAATTCTTGTTTTCTGGTGTCCCCACTGGAGACAAATGGGAACATAGGAGAACATCACAATCATCAAAGACTTGTCATCATCCCTATTGTTTTAAAATAACTCTTTCCTCTGCTGACACGGTCTACAGGACAGTACAGGACAGTACAGGACAATATGTCCACTATAAGGAATCCAGGAGCGTATTGGGCCTCTCTCTTGCTTCTGTGGAGCATCCTGGTTAGTAGGACTTCATCCTGGCCGGCTCGTGAACACCTCCAACAGCTCCACCAGCTCGGCTCACTCCACTCCGGACCCCCAGCCTCCCCGGCCCTCCTCAACCTCACCCTCTCTGAGAGTGCCGAGTCCAAGGTGGAGCGCCTGGGCCAAGCCTTCAAGAAGAATGTGCGCACACTACGGGAGAAGAGTGGACGTCTGGACCTGGTGTTCCTGGTGGACGAGTCGTCCAGCGTGGGGGCCAACAACTTCCTGAGCGAGCTGCGCTTCGTACGGAAGCTCCTCTCGGACTTCCCTGTGGCCCCTGAGGACACGAGGGTCGCCCTGGTTACGTTCTCGTCCAAGACCCACGTGGTGACCCGGATAGATCATGTCACAGCGCCCAAGTCGCATCAGCACAAGTGTTCTCTATTTAACCAGGAGATTCCGTACAGGGGAGGAGGGACCTACACTAAAGGAGCCTTCCAAAGGGCAGCGGTGAGTGATTTAGTGTGATGTGTGTGTGTGTGTGTGTGGTGTGTGTGTGTGTGCGTGTGTGTGTGTGTGTGTGTGTGTGTGTGTGTGTGTGTGTGTGTGTGTGTGTGTGTGTGTGTGTGTGTGTGTGTGTGTGTGTGTGTGTGTGTGTGTGTGTGTGTGTGTGTATACCAGATTGTCTTTTTTTGCATGTACAGTACCAGTCAAAAGTTACCCATTCCAGGGTTTTTCTTTATTTTTTTTTACTATTTTCTACATTGTAGAATAATAGTGAAGACATCAAACTTTGAAATAACACATATGGAATCATGTGGTAACCGAAAAAGTTAAAATATGTTTTATATTTGAGATTCTTCAAAGTAGCCACCCTTTGCCTTGATGACAGCTTTGCAGCTTTTGCTCTCACCCAGCTTCATTTTAATTAACAGGTGTGCCTTGTTAAAAGTTCATTTGTGGAATTTATTTTCTAATGTGTTTGAGCCAATCAGTTGTGTTGTGACAGGGTATGGGTGGTACACAGAAGATAGCCCTATTTGGTAAAAGACCAAGTCCATATTATGGTAAGAACAGCTCAAAAAGCAAAGAGAAACGACAGCATCATTACTTTAAGACATGAATGTCAGTCAATATGGAACATTCCAAGAACTTCGCAAAAACCATCAAGTGCAATGATGTAACTGTCTCTCATGAGAACTGCCACAGGAAAGAAAGACCCAGAGTTACCTCTGCTGCAGAGGATAAGTTCATTAGAGTTACCAGCCTCAGAAATTGCATCCCAAATCAATGCTTCACAGAGTTCAAGTAACAGACACATCTCAACATCAACTGTTCAGAGGAAAATCAGGAGAACTGCGTGAATCAGTTCTTCATGGTCGAAATGCAACAAAGACACCACTACTAAAAGACACTGATAAGAATAAGAGACTTGCTTGAGCCAAGAAACATAAGCAATGGATATTAGACCAGTGGAAATCTGTCCTTTGGTTTGATCTGTCCAAATGGGAGATTTTGGGTTCCAACCGCCATGTCTTTGTGAGATGCAGAGTAGGTAAACGGATGTGCATGTGTGGTTCCCACCGCGAAGCATGGAGGAGGAGGTGTGATGGTGTGGGGGTGCTTTGCTGGTGACACTGTCAGTGATTTATTTAGAATGCCAGGCACACTTAACCAGCATGGCTACCACAGCATTCTGCAGCGATACGCCATCCCATCTGGTTTATGCTCAGTGGGACTATCATTTGTTTTTCAACAGGACAATGACCCACAAACCTCCAGGCTGTGTAAGGGCTATTTGACCAAGAAGGAGGATGATGGAGTGCTGCATCAGATGACCTGGCCCCCACAATCACCCGACCTCAACTCAATTGAGATGGTTTGGGATGAGTTGGACTGCAGAGGGAAGGAAAAGCAGCCAACAAGTGCTCAGCATATGTGGGAACGCCTTCAAGACTGTTGGAAAAGCATTCAAGATGAAGCTGGTTGAGAGAAGGCCAAGTGTGTGGAGAGCTGTCATCAAGGCAAAGAATCCCAAATCTCAAATCAAATCAAAACAATTTTATTTATATAGCCCTTCGTACATCAGCTGATATCTCAAAGTGCTTTACAGAAACCCAGCCTAAAACCCCAAACAGCAAGCAATGCAGGTGTAGAAGCACAGTGGTTAGGAAAAACTCCCTAGAAAGGCCAAAACCTAGGAAGAAACCTAGAGAGGAACCAGGCTATGTGGGGTGGCCAGTCCTCTTCTGGCTGTGCCGGGTAGAGATTATAACAGAACATGGCCAAGATGTTCAAATGTTCATAAATGACCAGCATGGTCGAATAATAATAAGGCAGAACAGTTGAAACTGGAGCAGCAGCACGGCCAGGTGGACTGGGGACAGCAAGGAGTCATCATGTCAGGTAGTCCTGGGGCATGGTCCTAGGGCTCAGGTCCTCCGAGAGAGAGAAAGAGAGAGAGAAGGAGAGAATTAGAGAACGCACACTTAGATTCACACAGGACACCAAATTGGACAGGAGAAGTACCCCAGATATAACAAACTGACCCCAGCCCCCCGACACATAAACTACTGCAGCATAAATACTGGAGGCTGAGACAGGAGGGGTCAGGAGACACTGTGGCCCCATCCGAGGACACCCCCGGGCAGGGCCAAACAGGAAGGATATAACACCACCCACTTTGCCAAAGCACAGCCCCCACACCACTAAAGGGATATCTTCAACCACCAACTTACCATCCTGAGACAAAGCTGAGTATAGCCCACAAAGATCTCCGCCATGGCACAACCCAAGGGGGGGCGCCAACCCAGACAGGATGACCACATCAGTGAATCAACCCACTCAGGTGACGCACCCCTTCCAGGGATGGCATGAGAGATCCCCAGTAAGCCAGTGACTCAGCCCCTGTAATAGGGTTAGAGGCAGAGAATCCCAGTGGAAAGAGGGGAACCGGCCAGGCAGAGACAGCAAGGGCGGTTCGTTGCTCCAGAGCCTTTCCGTTCACCTTCCCACTCCTGGGCCAGACTACACTCAATCATATGTCCCACTAAAGAGATGAGTCTTCAGTTAAGACTTAAAGGTTGAGACCGAGTTTGCGTCTCTGACATGGGTAGGCAGACCGTTCCATAAAAATGGAGCTCTATAGGAGAAAGCCCTGCCTCCAGCTGTTTGCTTAGAAATTCTAGGGACAATTAGGAGGCCTGCGTCTTGTGACTGTAGCGTACGTGTAGGTATGTACAGCAGGACCAAATCAGAGAGATAGGTAGGAGCAAGCCCATGTAATGCTTTGTAGGTTAGCAGTAAAACCTTGAAATCAGCCCTTGCTTTGACAGGAAGCCCGTGTAGGGAGGCTAGCACTGGAGTAATAGGATCAAATTGTTTGGTTCTAGTCAGGATTCTAGCAGCCGTATTTAGCACTAACTGAAGTTTGTTTAGTGCTTTTTCCGGGTAGCCGGAAAGTAGAGCATTGCAGTAGTCTAACCTAGAAGTGACAAAAGCATGGATTAATTTTTCTGCATCATTTTTGGACAGAAAGTTTCTGATTTTTGCAATGTTACGCAGATGGAAAAAAGCTGTCCTTGAAATGGTCTTGATATGTTCTTCAAAAGAGAGAACAGGGTCCAGAGTAACGCCGAGGTCCTTCACAG
The DNA here is from genome assembly GCF_036934945.1 of Oncorhynchus masou masou. Classification (NCBI taxonomy): domain Eukaryota; kingdom Metazoa; phylum Chordata; class Actinopteri; order Salmoniformes; family Salmonidae; genus Oncorhynchus; species Oncorhynchus masou. The sequence continues at coordinate 18,276,516 of NC_088234.1, read as the reverse complement.
TTTTATTTGAGACGACTGTACAACCATTAAGATTAATTGTCAGATTCAACAGAAGATCTCTTTGTTTCTTGGGACCTAGAACAAGCATCTCTGTTTTGTCCGAGTTTGAAAGTAGAAAGTTTGCAGCCATCCACTTCCTTATGTCTGAAACACATGCTTCTAGCGAGGGCAATTCTGGGGCTTCACCATATTTCATTGAAATGTACAGCTGTGTGTCATCCGCATAGCAGTGAAAGTTAACATTATGTTTTCGAATAACATCCTCAAGAGGTAAAATATATAGTGAAAACAATAGTGGTCCTAAAACGGAACCTTGAGGAACACCGAAATTTACAGTTGATTTGTCAGAGGACAAACCATTCACAGAGACAAACTGATATCTTTCCGACAGATAAGATCTAAACCAGGCCAGAACTTGTCCGTGTAGACCAATTTGGGTTTCCAATCTCTCCAAAAGAATGTGGTGATTGATGGTATCAAAAGCAGCACTAAGGTCTAGGGGCACGAGGACAGATGCAGAGCCTCGGTCCGATGCCATTAAAATGTAATTTACCACCTTCACAAGTGCCGTCTCAGTGCTATGATGGGGTCTAAAACCAGACTGAAGCATTTCGTATACATTGTTTGTCTTCAGGAAGGCAGTGAGTTGCTGCGCAACAGCCTTTTCTAAAATTTTTGAGAGGAATAGAAGATTCGATATAGGCCGATAGTTTTTTATATTTTCTGGGTCAAGGTTTGGCTTTTTCAAGAGAGGCTTTATTACTGCCACTTTTAGTGAGTTTGGTACACATCCGGTGGATAGAGAGCCGTTTATTATGTTCAACATAGGAGGGCAAAGCACAGGAAGCAGCTCTTTCAGTAGTTTAGTTGGAATAGGGTCCAGTATGCAGCTTGAAGGTTTAGAGGCCATGATTATTTTCATCATTGTGTCAAGAGATATAGTACTAAAACACTTGAGCGTCTCTCTTGATCCTAGGTCCTGGCAGAGTTGTGCAGACTCAGGACAACTGAGCTTTGAAGGAATAAGCAGATTTAAAGAGGAGTCTGTAATTTGCTTTCTAATAATCATCATTTTTTCCTCAAAGAAGTTCACGAATTTATCACTGCTGAAGTGAAAGTCATCCTCTCTTGGGGAATGCTGCTTTTTAGTTAGCTTTGCGACAGTATCAAAAAGGAATTTCAGATTGTTCTTATTTTCCTCAATTAAGTTAGAAAAATAGGATGATCGAGCAGCAGTAAGGGCTCTTTGGTACTGCACGGTACTGTCTTTCCAAGCTAGTCGGAAGACTTCCAGTTTGGTGTGGCGCCATTTCCGTTCCAATTTTCTGGAAGCTTGCTTCAGCGCTCGGGTATTTTCTGTGTACCAGGGAGCTAGTTTCTTATGAGAAATGTTTTTAGTTTTTAGGGGTGCAACTGCATCTAGGGTATTGCGCAAGGTTAAATTGAGTTCCTCAGTTAGGTGGTTAACTGATTTTTGTCCTCTGGCGTTATTGGGTAGACAGAGGGAATCTGGAAGGACATCAAGGAATCTTTGTGTTGTCTGTGAATTTATAGCACGACTTTTGATGTTCCTTGGTTGGGGTCTGAGCAGATTATTTGTTGCAATTGCAAACGTAATAAAATGGTGGTCCGATAGTCCAGGATTATGAGGAAAAACATTAAGATCCACAACATTTATTCCATGGGACAAAACTAGGTCCAGCGTATGACTGTGACAGTGAGTGGGTCAGGAGACATGTTGGACAAAACCCACTGAGTCGATGATGGCTCCGAAAGCCTTTTGGAGTGGGTCTGTGGACTTTTCCATGTGAATATTAAAGTCACCAAAGATTAGAATATTATCTGCTATGACTACAAGGTCCGATAGGAATTCAGGGAACATATTTTTATTTGTTTAATCTGTGTTTGGTTACTATATGATTCCATATTTTTATTTCATTGTTTTGATGTCTTCACTATTATTCTACAATATAGAAAATTGTACAAATAAAGAAAAGCCCTTGAATGAGTAGGTGTCCAAACTTTTGACTGGTACTGTATGTGGGTTGTGTGTGTATACATCTCAGATTCTTTGTAAATGTATGGTTTATTGTGTATGAGGGGTGTGTACGTGTGTGTGTCTCTGTATCCTAGATTATGTGTGTATGAGGGGTGTGTGTCTGATCTTTCTGAGGTTGGAGGTCATAAGGTCCTGTGTGGGATCCTGCTTACTGCTCTGAATTACACACTAGAGATATTCAGGGTGAGGTGTCTGGGGTAATTGTGTAATGACTGGTGATAACAATACCTTGCATGCACACACACACAAACATGCAAACGCAAACGCACACACACACACACAACATACAACGCACAATCCACACACACATGCTCTAACATATGACGGAAACCATCAGTAACGGGAGACTCAGGGATTTGAGCTGAAGTATAAACACACTGATACTGTTATGATATTACACTGATTGACTTGTGGCTGTATAAACACACTGATACTGTTATGATATTACACTGATTGACTTGTGGCTGTATAAACACACTGATACTGTTATGATATTACACTGATTGACTTGTGGCTGTATAAACACACTGATACTGTAATGATACTACACTGATTGACTTGTGGCTGTATAAACACACTGATACTGTTATGATATTACACTGATTGACTTGTGGCTGTATAAACACACTGATACTGTTATGATACTACACTGATTGACTTGTGGCTGTATAAACACACTGATACTGTTATGATATTACACTGATTGACTTGTGGCTGTATAAACACACTAATACTGTTATGATACTACACTGATTCTACAATGAGCAGATAGGATCAACTCTGCACTAGCAGACACTAGCTAAATTGAGTCAACAGACTTTCCTCAAGACTAGCTTTAGCGCTAACATGTCTACCCTGTGGTCTCTCTGAGGTTGGAGGTCATAAGGTCCTGTGTGGGAACCTGCTTACTGCTCTGAATTACACACTAGAGATATTCAGGGTGAGGTGTCTGGGGTAATTGTATAATGACTGGTGATAACAATAGCAGAGTTGTACCCGCTGCTCCCCCAATGGACATTTCCCACCCCCCCGTCAACATACATTTACTGCCCCCACCCCAATGGATATTTTCCACCCCCCCGTCAACATACATTTACTGCCCCCACCCCAATGGACATTTCCCACCCCCCGTCAACATACATTTACTGCCCCCACCCGAATGGACATTTCCCACCCCCCGTCAACATACATTTACTGCCCCCACCCGAATGGACATTTCCCACCCCCGTCAACAGACATTTACTGCCCCCACCCCAATGGACATTTCCCACCCCCCGTCAACAGACATTTACTGCCCCCACCCCAATGGACATCCCCCTCCCCCATCAACAGACATTTACTGCCCCCACCCCAATGGACATCCCCCTCCCCCGTCAACAGACATTTACTGCCCCCACCCCAATGGACATCCCCTCCCCCATCAACAGACATTTACTGCCCCCACCCCAATGGACATTTCCCACCCCCCAGTCAACAGACATCTACTGCCCCCACCCCAATGGACATTTCCCACCCCCCGTCAACAGACATTTATTATTGGGTATTCTTATTTCTGTTTTCATAATTGTTTTATTGTTTTATTTCACTTCGTATTGTTGGAGCTCGGAGATCAACAATTAAACTGTACCCTGTAATTACAACTGCTACCCTCATACAACTGCTATCTCATCTAATCTCTACCCCATAGCTAGGCTCAGCAGGCTTGCCTCAAACCTAGCTTTAGCGTTCTGCTAACAGATCTAGCTCTGTAGTCTGGCTCAGCGCTATAAGCTTTGCCATGTAGCTTGGCTTAGTAGCGCTAGGCTAGCTGTTTTGGCTGTGTGTGATCAGAAATGAACAGTTAGACTCCTATTAGGAAAAGTGGCTTTGTGAGTAAAATTCCGTACTTGATCATTACTTGGATTGTTTAGGAAAATTCATCATGTGTAGTTGATTGTCAAGTCCTCTCTATTTTTGTCATTTGTCTTGTTCAAAATTAGTTTTGCCTCTAGGTTTTTTGTGGAACTGGGAGACAGTGTCTCGGAAGCGGGTATTGTTATAGTTAATTATAAAGCTGCAAATGAGTGATGAAACACATTACAGTGTGAGTGCCTGTGTGTCTGTCTATGAGGCCCAGTGTAAATCGAACTACCTTTTCCATACCGAAGCCGGAGTCATGGGCCAGTCTGATCACGAGAAATATACTTCAATTTCGGGCATTTGAAAAGCTCCTGAGAACGTGGATGTATACCTTCCTCAGTGCTCGCACTGGGAGGGCATGAGTGATGCTCGGAGCCGAGGCGCGATGCTCAGTCCTCTGAGCTATGGCACAGGGACGGTTCTCATGGCTGAGGTTTTAAGCTATGTGGCTGAGTGATGTTTGCGGATGTGCATGTGAGGTTGAGAGGAAAAGATAGGTCAAGTATTCAGCAGATGTGCAGTTGTTTTTCCCCCCATCGCCGGTATACAGACCATAGATATTGAACTACCTGTGAGTAAAGGTTGTAATGGGACATGTAGAGGTGAGACAGACAGAGATCTGAGCCGATGGTCTACAGGACCAGATAGCACCTGACTAATTCACATTGACGTTCACAGATTGTCTGTCTGAGTTTGACTAACTGCTGTCTGAGAGGAGGTCTGTGTTATTTTAGAATGAAGGGGTTCAAAAATGGTTCTCCGGCTATTCCCATAGGAGAACCTTTTTGGTCCCAGAGAGAACCCCCTTTGGGTTTCATGTAGAGCCCTCTGTGGAAGGGGTCCTACATGGAACCCAAAAGGGTTCTACCTAGATCCCGAAAGGGTTCTACCTGGAACCAAAAATGGTTCTTCAAAGGGTTCTCCTATGGGGACAGCCCCCAAAAACTTTTAGGTTCTAGATAACACTTTTTTTTTAAAGAGTGTATAGAAAATAGAGAGACATTTTGGACACACCCGAGATGTTGGAAATCAGACCTTCTATGATTTATCACTGACATCTCTGCTGCTCTCTTATACTGCTGCTTCAGCAACTTCTACAGTCGTCAAGACAGCCCAAACAGATCTAGGACCAGGCGAAGCTGAGCGAGTCCCTCTTGTTGGAACAAGTACAGTTTAATATATTTTTTCCATTATTAACACCATATAGCACAGTTAAATATGGCCTCACTAATGATAATCTGCAAGGGCATCCGGCTGTCACGCTCTACTGTTAACCTAACACAGCAGGCCAGCGTCTGGTATGGTGTGTGTGTGTGTGTGTGTAATTGATATTAGAGGTAATCATTTTGCAATATTTCATTCCGTTGGCCGGAGTGGCTGTTTTCTAAGTACTGCAGAAAGCTGGGATCCATTACTGAGAGAAAATCATTTTCAGTGTGGAGGCAGACTAGGGCTCTCCTCCAGGCTACTTCTCTCCCTTTTAAGATGACTAAATCAAAGGGCTCAGAGAGAGGGATGAGAGAGAGGGAGGAGAAAAATATAAGAGAGGGATGAAAGAGAGAAAAGAGAGAGAGAAGAGGGATGGATGAGAGAAAGGGAAGAGAGAAAAGAGAGAGAGAAAAGAGAGAGAGGAGAGAGAGAAGAGAGAGAGGAAAGAGAGAGAGAGAAGAGGGATGGATGAGAGAAAGGGAAGAGAGAAAGAGAGAGAGAAAAGAGAGAGAGCGAGGAAAGAGAGAGAGAGACGAGAGAGAGGGAAGAGAGAGGAATGAGAGAGGGAAGAGAGAGAGGGAACACAGAGGGAAGAGAGAGAGAGGGAAGAGAGAGATAAGAGGGAGGGAGGGATGAGAGGGAGGGAAGAGAGAGAGAGATGAGAGAGAGGGGCTCAGAGAGAGGGATGAGAGAAAGAGAAGAGAGAGGGATGATAAACAGCCCTGAGAGAGAGGGCTGAGAGGGTTTTTCCCTGGTTGAGACAGACCTCCAAGCTCTGTCAACTGTCCAGTGGGCTGAGAGAGAAGGATGAGAGAGGGGGATGAGAGGGGGGGTAAGGGGGATGGAGATAAGGGGAGTGTGTGGTGCGTAAAGACATGCATGGTTATTGTACACTGGCAGAGGATAGAAGGCTATGGGGGTCTGTTAAAGACATACCTCATCTCCAGTATGGTGGTTGAAGATCAGGATCTTTTCAAATTAGTTTAGTTTATAATAGGCTTGGCTGTTTTCCACTCCACCAATAGGAATTATTTATCATTTTCATAACACACAGAGAGCAGACAGCATCCTCAAAAGCAGCTTCAGTAACAGCAGCCTCTGGCTCTAAAACAGCCAGGCTTTCCTCTCCTCTGCTCTGTTTCTTTGTCTTTCACTTCATCATCCAGGGGATTTACCTCAGGGTTGCCATGTGTTGGCACCTGGGTTGCCACGTTGGCAGATATCCCCACTCACTCCTCCCTTCTGCCTCTGCTCTGTCAGAGCCAAAAACAATGCGCCAAACAGACAGGGGCTGGCAATCCACCGTTAGTCTGCTCTAATGGTTGCATAATAAGGAGTAGAAGAGAAAAAGATTACCATGAGCTTTCTTTCTTGCTCACCTTCCACCATTCTTTTTCTCTCATCATATTTTTCTCCTCCGTTATCTCCCCCCTCTCTCTCCTTCTCTCATAGATGCGGCTATGATTTAACCTTTAACCCCACTAGATACAGGCACATTCAAAGCCCACCTCATGCTGACAGTACTCTCTATTCCATTCATCCCCAATGAAGCTCAGAAAGTGGTCACACTTCACAGCCTGCCGAGTTCTCTCCATTCATTGCCCATGTTGCATTTCACTGCATTTTCCATTCACACTTTCACTACTTGGCCATTCAGCGCCCACATTTCCCTCCGCCCCAAAATGTGTGTGAACGTGTCAATGTGTGTGTCTTCCGAAAGTCTCGCTCTCTCTGTTATGCGCAAAGAGAAAAGCAGAACCCATAATTCAGCAGATGTTTATAAAAACAACATCACATATGTTGAGTGTAATGCGTCATGGAATAATGACAGTTCCCCCCTCCTGTAGTGTGGTTCATAAACCCTGCTGGAGGGGTCAGTGGCACGAGGAAGTCAACTCTCTGGAATGTCAACCTGGGGGGGGGGAAGGACGGAAGGAGGATGGGGGAGGAATGATGAGGTTGACCCATTGGGAGAATGAGAGTCATAGACAGAAAGAGGTCACAGTTATGAACTAAACCCCTACTTACCCCATGCTACCCATGTAAACACACACATTAAAAAAGGCTAACGACCTCATAGCTGGTGTGTGTCTGCTCTGATCATTAATTCAATGGCAGGACAGCTGCTCATCTGTCATGTATCAGTGAGTCTGGAAGCTCAGTAGATGTGAGGGATATGGACATGTGAACGAAGAGTTTTGAAACATGCCAAGATGAGAAGAATACGATACACCTGCCAAACGTAGAACGTCCCATGGGAGTTGAGTTGAACCTTTTTTGCCGTTGTCATTTGCTCACAATTGAAGATGAATCAAAAACAAGTTCTCGGTCCCAGTTCAGTCTTGTCTCATCTTTGTTTGACTGGCTACCACAGTGGCCTATCCTGAGTCAGTTTAACCACCTCCCTTTCTCTATTTTCCGTCCAGCGGTCTTCCCATTCCTTGCATGATATATGCAATAGCAACCCTCCAATTCCCATTGGCTCAGATGGTTTCTGATCCCTCTGGAGATGATTCACTGTAGCCCTTAAAGGACCGGATCATCTGAAATAGCTGCCTGGTTTCCACACATTGACACGGCGTCACTGGTAACTTCTCTGGGCGTCGACATTGTGATTGACAGGATAGGCTCAGGAGTGTGTGTGTGTGTGTGTGTAGTCAGAAGATCAGAGAGTGGGTCCATTAATCTCCGGTTTGACATTCACTTTGGTAAATCCCTGATGGTATGAGTAGGACGTGAATTTTGTCCTGAGCACGTACCCTGAGTGACCACGGAAAACTCCTGGCCCTATAGGTTTGAGGCATCTCCAGTGCAACCTCTGCACGCTCTCTCCTCATTCCTGACCCCGTTTTGAAATTGACACCACACATTCTCCAGAAATGTGGGTTTGTTCCCCCCCTCCTGCCCCCAGCCAGTGCCTACTGGTCTCTCCTCCTCCTCCTCGTTCTCCTCCTCGTTCTCCTCCTCTTCCTCCACCCCCCTTCCTTCTCCAGTATCCCGCACACTAAACACCAGAGGTGCTCTCTGACCTCCAGTGATGAATAACAGGGTCAGATGTTAAGAGAGAGCAGAAGAAAGCGTACGAGTGGCAGGCAGACAGCGAGAGTGGGGGATTATAGAGAGACAGACAG